>NW_024610371.1:0-93465 GCF_016920785.2 Ixodes scapularis | reverse complement strand
CACGGCCTGACGAGAGACGTTTGGCGCCGTTTTATTCGTTCACCGTGACCACGATCTCGGCTATTGCCTCGGTGAAAGCGAATTATTGGAGAGAGCACGGCCTGACGAGAGACGTTTGGCGCCGTTTTATTCGTTCACCGTGACCACGATCTCGGCTATTGCCTCGGTGAAAGCGAATTATTGGAGAGAGCACGGCCTGACGAGAGACGTTTGGCGCCGTTTTATTCGTTCACCGTGACCACGATCTCGGCTATTGCCTCGGTGAAAGCGAATTATTGGAGAGAGCACGGCCTGACGAGAGACGTTTGGCGCCGTTTTATTCGTTCACCGTGACCACGATCTCGGCTATTGCCACGGTGAAAGCGAATTATTGGAGAGAGCACGGCCTGACGAGAGACGTTTGGCGCCGTTTTATTCGTTCACCGTGACCACGATCTCGGCTATTGCCTCGGTGAAAGCGAATTATTGGAAAGCACGGCTGACGAGAGACGTTTGGCGCCGTTTTATTTCGTTCACCGTGACCACGATCTCGGCTATTGCCTCGGTGAAAGCGAATTATTGGAGAGAGCACGGCCTGACGAGAGACGTTTGGCGCCGTTTTATTCGTTCACCGTGACCACGATCTCGCCTATTGCCTCGGTGAAAGCGAATTACTGGAGAGAGCACGGCCTGACGAGAGACGTTTGGCGCCGTTTTATTCGTTCACCGTGACCACGATCTCGGCTATTGCCTCGGTGAAAGCGAATTATTGGAGAGAGCACGGCCTGACGAGAGACGTTTGGCGCCGTTTATTCGTTCACCGCGACCACGATCTCGGCTATTGCCTCGGTGAAAGCGAATTATTGGAGAGAGCACGGCCTGACGAGAGACGTTCGGCGCGGTTTTATTCGTTCACCGTGACCACGATCTCGGCTATTGCCTCGGTGAAAGCGAATTATTGGAGAGAGCACGGCCCTGACGAGAGACGTTTGGCGCCGTTTTATTCGTTCACCGTGACCACGATCTCGGCTATTGCCTCGGTGAAACCGAATTATTGGAGAGAGCACGGCCTGACGAGAGACGTTTGGCGCCGTTTTATTCGTTCACCGTGACCACGATCTCGGCTATTGCCTCGGTGAAAGCGTATTATTGGTGAGAGCACGGCCTGACGAGAGACGTTCGGCGCGGTTTTATTCGTTCACCGTGACCACGATCTCGGCTATTGCCTCGGTGAAAGCGAATTATTGGAGAGAGCACGGCCTGACGAGAGACGTTTATCGCCGTTTTATTCGTTCACCGTGACCACGATCTCGGCTATTGCCTCGGTGAAAGCGAATTATTGGAGAGAGCACGGCCTGACGAGAGACGTTCGGCGCGGTTTTATTCGTTCACCGTGACCACGATCTCGGCTATTGCCTCGGTGAAAGCGAATTATTGGAGAGAGCACGGCCTGACGAGAGACGTTTTGCGCCGTTTTATTCGTTCACCGTGACCACGATCTCGGCTATTGCCTCGGTGAAAGCGAATTATTGGAGAGAGCACGGCCTGACGAGAGACGTTTGGCGCCGTTTTATTCGTTCACCGTGACCACGATCTCGGCTATTGCCTCGGTGAAAGCGAATTATTGGAGAGAGCACGGCCTGACGAGAGACGTTCGGCGCGGTTTTATTCGTTCACCGTGACCACGATCTCGGCTATTGCCTCGGTGAAAGCGAATTATTGGAGAGAGCACGGCCTGACGAGAGACGTTCGGCGCGGTTTTATTCGTTCACCGTGACCACGATCTCGGCTATTGCCTCGGTGAAAGCGAATTATTGGAGAGTGCACGGCCTGACGAGAGACGTTTGGCGCCGTTTTATTCGTTCACCGTGACCACGATCTCGGCTATTGCCTCGGTGAAAGCGAATTATTGGAGAGAGCATGGCCTGACGAGAGACGTTTGGCGCCGTTTTATTCGTTCACCGTGACCACGATCTCGGCTATTGCCTCAGTGAAAGCGAATTATTGGAGAGAGCACGGCCTGACGAGAGACGTTTGGCGCCGTTTTATTCGTTCACCGTGACCACGATCTCGGCTATTGCCTCGGTGAAAGCGAATTATTGGAGAGAGCACGGCCTGACGAGAGACGTTTGGCGCCGTTTTATTCGTTCACCGTGACCACGATCTCGGCTATTGCCTCGGTGAAAGCGAATTATTGTAGAGAGCACGGCCTGACGAGAGACATTTGGCGCCGTTTTATTCGTTCACCGTGACCACGAACTCGGCTATTGCCTCGGTGAAAGCGAATTATTGGAGAGAGCACGGCCTGACGAGAGACGTTTGGCGCCGTTTTATTCGTTCACCGTGACCACGATCTCGCCTATTGCCTCGGTGAAAGCGAATTATTGGAGAGAGCACGGCCTGACGAGAGACGTTTCGCGCCGTTTTATTCGTTCACCGTGACCACGATCTCGGCTATTGCCTCGGTGAAAGCGAATTATTGGAGAGAGCACGGCCTGACGAGAGACGTTTGGCGCCGTTTTATTCGTTCACCGTGACCACGATCTCGGCTATTGCCTCGGTGAAAGCGAATTATTGGAGAGAGCACGGCCTGACGAGAGACGTTTTGGCGCCGTTTTATTCGTTCACCGTGACCACGATCTCGTCTATTGCCTCGGTGAAAGCGAATTATCGGAGAGAGCACGGCCTGACGAGAGACGTTTGGCGCCGTTTTATTCGTTCACCGTGACCACGATCTCGGCTATTGCCTCGGTGAAAGCGAATTATTGGAGAGAGCACGGCCTGACGAGAGACGTTTGGCGCCGTTTTATTCGTTCACCGTGACCACGATCTCGCCTATTGCCTCGGTGAAATCGAATTATTGGAGAGAGCACGGCCTGACGAGAGACGTTTGGCGCCGTTTTATTCGTTCACCGTGACCACGATCTCGCCTATTGCCTCGGTGAAAGCGAATTATTGGAGAGAGCACGGCCTGACGAGAGACGTTTGGCGCCGTTTTATTCGTTCACCGTGACCACGATCTCGGCTATTGCCTCGGTGAAAGCGAATTATTGGAGAGAGCACGGCCTGACGAGAGGCGTTTGGCGCCGTTTTATTCGTTCACCGTGACCACGATCTCGGCTATTGCCTCGGTGAAAGCGAATTATTGGAGAGAGCACGGCCTGACGAGAGACGTTTGGCGCCGTTTTATTCGTTCACCGTGACCACGATCTCGGCTATTGCCTCGGTGAAAGCGAATTATTTGAGAGAGCACGGCCTGACGAGAGACGTTCGGCGCGGTTTTATTCGTTCACCGTGACCACGATCTCGGCTATTGCCTCGGTGAAAGCGAATTATTGGAGAGAGCACGGCCTGACGAGAGACGTTTGGCGCCGTTTTATTCGTTCACCGTGACCACGATCTCGGCTATTGCCTCGGTGAAAGCGAATTATTGGAGAGAGCACGGCCTGACGAGAGACGTTTGGCGCCGTTTTATTCGTTCACCGTGATCACGATCTCGGCTATTGCCTCGGTGAAAGCGAATTATTGGAGAGAGCACGGCCTGACGAGAGACGTTTGGCGCCGTTTTATTCGTTCACCGTGACCACGATCTCGCCTATTGCCTCGGTGAAATCGAATTATTGGAGAGAGCACGGCCTGACGAGAGACGTTTGGCGCCGTTTTATTCGTTCACCGTGACCACGATCTCGGCTATTGCCTCGGTGAAAGCGAATTATTGGAGAGAGCACGGCCTGACGAGAGACGTTTGGCGCCGTTTTATTCGTTCACCGTGACCACGATCTCGGCTATTGCCTCGGTGAAAGCGAATTATTGGAGAGAGCACGGCCTGACGAGAGACGTTTGGCGCCGTTTTATTCGTTCACCGTGACCACGATCTCGGCTATTGCCTCGGTGAAAGCGAATTATTGGAGAGAGCACGGCCTGACGAGAGACGTTTGGCGCCGTTTTATTCGTTCACCGTGACCACGATCTCGGCTATTGCCACGGTGAAAGCGAATTATTGGAGAGAGCACGGCCTGACGAGAGACGTTTGGCGCCGTTTTATTCGTTCACCGTGACCACGATCTCGGCTATTGCCTCGGTGAAAGCGAATTATTGGAAAGCACGGCCTGACGAGAGACGTTTGGCGCCGTTTTATTCGTTCACCGTGACCACGATCTCGGCTATTGCCTCGGTGAAAGCGAATTATTGGAGAGAGCACGGCCTGACGAGAGACGTTTGGCGCCGTTTTATTCGTTCACCGTGACCACGATCTCGCCTATTGCCTCGGTGAAAGCGAATTACTGGAGAGAGCACGGCCTGACGAGAGACGTTTGGCGCCGTTTTATTCGTTCACCGTGACCACGATCTCGGCTATTGCCTCGGTGAAAGCGAATTATTGGAGAGAGCACGGCCTGACGAGAGACGTTTGGCGCCGTTTTATTCGTTCACCGTGACCACGATCTCGGCTATTGCCTCGGTGAAAGCGAATTATTGGAGAGAGCACGGCCTGACGAGAGACGTTTGGCGCCGTTTTATTCGTTCACCGTGACCACGATCTCGGCTATTGCCTCGGTGAAAGCGAATTATTGGAGAGAGCACGGCCTGACGAGAGACGTTTGGCGCCGTTTTATTCGTTCACCGTGACCACGATCTCGGCTATTGCCTCGGTGAAAGCGAATTATTGGAGAGAGCGCGGCCTGACGAGAGACGTTTGGCGCCGTTTTATTCGTTCACCGTGACCACGATCTCGGCTATTGCCTCGGTGAAAGCGAATTATTGGAGAGAGCACGGCCTGACGAGAGACGTTTGGCGCCGTTTTATTCGTTCACCGTGACCACGATCTCGCCTATTGCCTCGGTGAAAGTGAATTATTGGAGAGAGCACGGCCTGACGAGAGACGTTTGGCGCCGTTTTATTCGTTCACCGTGACCACGATCTCGCCTATTGCCTCGGTGAAAGCGAATTATCGGAGAGAGCACGGCCTGACGAGAGACGTTTGGCGCCCTTTTTTTCGTTCACCGTGACCACGATCTCAGCTATTGCCTCGGTGAAAGCGAATTATTGGAGAGAGCACGGCCTGACGAGAGACGTTTGGCGCCGTTTTATTCGTTCACCGTGACCACGATCTCGCCTATTGCCTCGGTGAAAGCGAATTATTGGAGAGAGCACGGCCTGACGAGAGACGTTTGGCGACGTTTTATTCGTTCACCGTGACCACGATCTCGCCTATTGCCTCGGTGAAAGCGAATTATTGGAGAGAGCACGGCCTGACGAGAGATGTTTGGCGCCGTTTTATTCGTTCACCGTGACCACGATCTCGGCTATTGCCTCGGTGAAAGCGAATTATTGGAGAGAGCACGGCCTGACGAGAGACGTTTGGCGCCGTTTTATTCGTTCACCGTGACCACGATCTCGGCTATTGCCTCGGTGAAAGCGAATTATTGGAGAGAGCACGGCCTGACGAGAGACGTTTGGCGCCGTTTTATTCGTTCACCGTGACCACGATCTCGGCTATTGCCTCGGTGAAAGCGAATTATTGGAGAGAGCACGGCCTGACGAGAGACGTTTGGCGCCGTTTGATTCGTTCACCGTGACCACGATCTCGCCTATTGCCTCGGTGAAAGCGAATTATTGGAGAGAGCACGGCCTGACGAGAGACGTTTGGCGCCGTTTTATTCGTTCACCGTGACCACGATCTCGCCTATTGCCTCGGTGAAAGCGAATTATTGGAGAGAGCACGGCCTGACGAGAGACGTTTGGCGCCGTTTTATTCGTTCACCGTGACCACGATCTCGGCTATTGCCTCGGTGAAAGCGAATTATTGGAGAGAGCACGGCCTGACGAGAGACGTTTGGCGCCGTTTTATTCGTTCACCGTGACCACGATCTCGCCTATTGCCTCGCTGAAAGCGAATTATTGGAGAGAGCACGGCCTGACGAGAGACGTTTGGCGCCGTTTTATTCGTTCACCGTTACCACGATCTCGCCTATTGCCTCGGTGAAAGCGAATTATTGGAGAGAGCACGGCCTGACGAGAGACGTTTGGCGCCGTTTTATTCGTTCACCGTGACCACGATCTCGGCTATTCCCTCGGTGAAAGCGAATTATTGGAGAGAGCACGGCCTGACGAGAGACGTTTGGCGCCGTTTTATTCGTTCACCGTGACCACGATCTCGGCTATTGCCTCGGTGAAAGCGAATTATTGGAGAGAGCACGGCCTGACGAGAGACGTTTGGCGCCGTTTTATTCGTTCACCGTGACCACGATCTCGGCTATTGCCTCAGTGAAAGCGAATTATTGGAGAGAGCACGGCCTGACGAGAGACGTTTGGCGCCGTTTTATTCGTTCACCGTGACCACGATCTCGGCTATTGCCTCGGTGAAAGCGAATTATTGGAGAGAGCACGGCATGACGAGAGACGTTCGGCGCGGTTTTATTCGTTCACCGTGACCACGATCTCGGCTATTGCCTCGGTGAAAGCGAATTATTGGAGAGAGCACGGCCTGACGAGAGACGTTTGGCGCCGTTTTATTTGTTCACCGTGACCACGATCTCGGCTATTGCCTCGGTGAAAGCGAATTATTGGAGAGAGCACGGCCTGACGAGAGACGTTCGGCGCGGTTTTATTCGTTCACCGTGACCACGATCTCGGCTATTGCCTCGGTGAAAGCGAATTATTGGAGAGAGCACGGCCTGACGAGAGACGTTTGGCGCCATTTTATTCGTTCACCGTGACCACGATCTCGGCTATTGCCTCGGTGAAAGCGAATTATTGGAGAGAGCACGGCCTGACGAGAGACGTTTGGCGCCGTTTTATTCGTTCACCGTGACCACGATCTCGGCTATTGCCTCGGTGAAAGCGAATTATTGGAGAGAGCACGGCCTGACGAGAGACGTTTGGCGCCGTTTTATTCGTTCACCGTGACCACGATCTCGGCTATTGCCTCGGTGAAAGCGAATTATTGGAGAGAGCACGGCCTGACGAGAGACGTTTGGCGCCGTTTTATTCGTTCACCGTGACCACGATCTCGGCTATTGCCTCGGTGAAAGCGAATTATTGGAGAGAGCACGGCCTGACGAGAGACGTTTGGCGCCGTTTTATTCGTTCACCGTGACCACGATCTCGGCTATTGCCTCGGTGAAAGCGAATTATTGGAGAGAGCACGGCCTGACGAGAGACGTTTGGCGCCATTTTATTCGTTCAGCGTGACCACGATCTCGGCTATTGCCTCGGTGAAAGCGAATTATTGGAGAGAGCACGGCCTGACGAGAGAAGTTTGGCGCGGTTTTATTCGTTCACCGTGACCACGATCTCGGCTATTGCCTCGGTGAAAGCGAATTATTGGAGAGAGCACGGCCTGACGAGAGACGTTTGGCGCGTTTTATTCGTTCACCGTGACCACGATCTCGGCTATTGCCTCGGTGAAAGCGAATTATTGGAGAGAGCACGGCCTGACGAGAGACGTTCGGCGCCGTTTTATTCGTTCACCGTGACCACGATCTCGGCTATTGCCTCGGTGAAAGCGAATTATTGGAGAGAGCACGGCCTGACGAGAGACGTTTGGCGCCGTTTTATTCGTTCACCGTGACCACGATCTCGGCTATTGCCTCGGTGTAAGCGAATTATTGGAGAGAGCACGGCCTGACGAGAGACGTTTGGCGCCGTTTTATTCGTTCACCGTGACCACGATCTCGGCTATTGCCTCGGTGAAAGCGAATTATTGGAGAGAGCACGGCCTGACGAGAGACGTTTGGCGCGGTTTTATTCGTTCACCGTGACCACGATCTCGGCTATTGCCTCGGTGAAAGCGAATTATTGGAGAGAGCACGGCCTGACGAGAGACGTTTGGCGCCGTTTTATTCGTTCACCATGACCACGATCTCGGCTATTGCCTCGGTGAAAGCGAATTATTGGAGAGAGCACGGCCTGACGAGAGACGTTTGGCGGCGTTTTATTCGTTCACCGTGACCACGATCTCGGCTATTGCCTCGGTGAAAGCGAATTATTGGAGAGAGCACGGCCTGACGAGAGACGTTTGGCGCCGTTTTATTCGTTCACCGTGACCACGATCTCGGCTATTGCCTCGGTGAAAGCGAATTATTGGAGAGAGCACGGCCTGACGAGAGACGTTTGGCGCGGTTTTATTCGTTCACCGTGACCACGATCTCGGCTATTGCCTCGGTGAAAGCGAATTATTGGAGAGAGCACGGCCTGACGAGAGACGTTTGGCGCCGTTTTATTCATTCACCGTGACCACGATCTCGGCTATTGCCTCGGTGAAAGCGAATTATTGGAGAGAGCACGGCCTGACGAGAGACGTTTGGCGCGGTTTTATTCGTTCACCGTGACCACGATCTCGGCTATTGCCTCGGTGAAAGCGAATTATTGGAGAGAGCGCGGCCTGACGAGAGACGTTTGGCGCCGTTTTATTCGTTCACCGTGACCACGATCTCGGCTATTGCCTCGGTGAAAGCGAATTATTGGAGAGAGCACGGCCTGACGAGAGACGTTCGGCGCGGTTTTATTCGTTCACCGTGACCACGATCTCGGCTATTGCCTCGGTGAAAGCGAATTATTGGAGAGAGCACGGCCTGACGAGAGACGTTTGGCGCCGTTTTATTCGTTCACCGTGACCACGATCTCGGCTATTGCCTCGGTGAAAGCGAATTATTGGAGAGAGCACGGCCTGACGAGAGACGTTTGGCGCCGTTTTATTCGTTCACCGTGACCACGATCTCGGCTATTGCCTCGGTGAAAGCGAATTATTGGAGAGAGCACGGCCTGACGAGAGACGTTTGGCGCCGTTTTATTCGTTCACCGTGACCACGATCTCGCCTATTGCCTCGGTGAAAGCGAATTATTGGAGAGAGCACGGCCTGACGAGAGACGTTTGGCGCCGTTTTATTCGTTCACCGTGACCACGATCTCGGCTATTGCCTCGGTGAAAGCGAATTATTGGAGAGAGCACGGCATGACGAGAGACGTTCGGCGCGGTTTTATTCGTTCACCGTGACCACGATCTCGGCTATTGCCTCGGTGAAAGCGAATTATTGGAGAGAGCACGGCCTGACGAGAGACGTTTGGCGCCGTTTTATTTGTTCACCGTGACCACGATCTCGGCTATTGCCTCGGTGAAAGCGAATTATTGGAGAGAGCACGGCCTGACGAGAGAAGTTTGGCGCGGTTTTATTCGTTCACCGTGACCACGATCTCGGCTATTGCCTCGGTGAAAGCGAATTATTGGAGAGAGCACGGCCTGACGAGAGACGTTTGGCGCGGTTTTATTCGTTCACCGTGACCACGATCTCGGCTATTGCCTCGGTGAAAGCGAATTATTGGAGAGAGCACGGCCTGACGAGAGACGTTCGGCGCCGTTTTATTCGTTCACCGTGACCACGATCTCGGCTATTGCCTCGGTGAAAGCGAATTATTGGAGAGAGCACGGCCTGACGAGAGACGTTTGGCGCCGTTTTATTCGTTCACCGTGACCACGATCTCGGCTATTGCCTCGGTGTAAGCGAATTATTGGAGAGAGCACGGCCTGACGAGAGACGTTTGGCGCCGTTTTATTCGTTCACCGTGACCACGATCTCGGCTATTGCCTCGGTGAAAGCGAATTATTGGAGAGAGCACGGCCTGACGAGAGACGTTTGGCGCGGTTTTATTCGTTCACCGTGACCACGATCTCGGCTATTGCCTCGGTGAAAGCGAATTATTGGAGAGAGCACGGCCTGACGAGAGACGTTTGGCGCCGTTTTATTCGTTCACCATGACCACGATCTCGGCTATTGCCTCGGTGAAAGCGAATTATTGGAGAGAGCACGGCCTGACGAGAGACGTTTGGCGGCGTTTTATTCGTTCACCGTGACCACGATCTCGGCTATTGCCTCGGTGAAAGCGAATTATTGGAGAGAGCACGGCCTGACGAGAGACGTTTGGCGCCGTTTTATTCGTTCACCGTGACCACGATCTCGGCTATTGCCTCGGTGAAAGCGAATTATTGGAGAGAGCACGGCCTGACGAGAGACGTTTGGCGCGGTTTTATTCGTTCACCGTGACCACGATCTCGGCTATTGCCTCGGTGAAAGCGAATTATTGGAGAGAGCACGGCCTGACGAGAGACGTTTGGCGCCGTTTTATTCATTCACCGTGACCACGATCTCGGCTATTGCCTCGGTGAAAGCGAATTATTGGAGAGAGCACGGCCTGACGAGAGACGTTTGGCGCGGTTTTATTCGTTCACCGTGACCACGATCTCGGCTATTGCCTCGGTGAAAGCGAATTATTGGAGAGAGCGCGGCCTGACGAGAGACGTTTGGCGCCGTTTTATTCGTTCACCGTGACCACGATCTCGGCTATTGCCTCGGTGAAAGCGAATTATTGGAGAGAGCACGGCCTGACGAGAGACGTTCGGCGCGGTTTTATTCGTTCACCGTGACCACGATCTCGGCTATTGCCTCGGTGAAAGCGAATTATTGGAGAGAGCACGGCCTGACGAGAGACGTTTGGCGCCGTTTTATTCGTTCACCGTGACCACGATCTCGGCTATTGCCTCGGTGAAAGCGAATTATTGGAGAGAGCACGGCCTGACGAGAGACGTTTGGCGCCGTTTTATTCGTTCACCGTGACCACGATCTCGGCTATTGCCTCGGTGAAAGCGAATATTGGAGAGAGCACGGCCTGACGAGAGACGTTTGGCGCCGTTTTATTCGTTCACCGTGACCACGATCTCGGCTATTGCCTCGGTGAAAGCGAATTATTGGAGAGAGCACGGCCTGACGAGAGACGTTTGGCGCCGTTTTATTCGTTCACCGTGACCACGATCTCGGCTATTGCCTCGGTGAAAGCGAATTATTGGAGAGAGCACGGC
Source organism: Ixodes scapularis (assembly GCF_016920785.2). NCBI lineage: Eukaryota > Metazoa > Arthropoda > Arachnida > Ixodida > Ixodidae > Ixodes > Ixodes scapularis. Next base: position 82,634 of record NW_024610371.1, on the reverse strand, counting down.
CTGACGAGAGACGTTTGGCGCCGTTTTATTCGTTCACCGTGACCACGATCTCGGCTATTGCCTCGGTGAAAGCGAATTATTGGAGAGAGCACGGCCTGACGAGAGACGTTTGGCGCCGTTTTATTCGTTCACCGTGACCACGATCTCGGCTATTGCCTCGGTGAAAGCGAATTATTGGAGAGAGCACGGCCTGACGAGAGACGTTTGGCGCCGTTTTAGTTCGTTCACCGTGACCACGATCTCGGCTATTGCCTCGGTGAAAGCGAATTATTGGAGAGAGCACGGCCTGACGAGAGACGTTTGGCGCCGTTTTATTCGTTCACCGTGACCACGATCTCGGCTATTGCCTCGGTGAAAGCGAATTATTGGAGAGAGCACGGCCTGACGAGAGACGTTTGGCGCCGTTTTATTCGTTCACCGTGACCACGATCTCGGCTATTGCCTCGGTGAAAGCGAATTATTGGAGAGAGCACGGCCTGACGAGAGACGTTTGGCGCCGCGTTTTATTCGTTCACCGTGACCGATCTCGGCTATTGCCTCGGTGAAAGCGAATTATTGGAGAGAGCACGGCCTGACGAGAGACGTTCGGCGCGGTTTTATTCGTTCACCGTGACCACGATCTCGGCTATTGCCTCGGTGAAAGCGAATTATTGGAGAGAGCACGGCCTGACGAGAGACGTTTGGCGCCGTTTTATTCGTTCACCGTGACCACGATCTCGGCTATTGCCATAGTGAAAGCGAATTATTGGAGAGAGCACGGCCTGTCGAGAGACGTTCGGCGCGGTTTTATTCGTTCACCGTGACCACGATCTCGGCTATTGCCTCGGTGAAAGCGAATTATTGGAGAGAGCACGGCCTGACGAGAAGACGTTCGGCGCGGTTTTATTCGTTCACCGTGACCACGATCTCGGCTATTGCCTCGGTGAAAGCGAATTATTGGAGAGAGCACGGCCTGACGAGAGACGTTTGGCGCCGTTTTATTCGTTCACCGTGACCACGATCTCGGCTATTGCCTCGGTGAAAGCGAATTATTGGAGAGAGCACGGCCTGACGAGAGACGTTCAGCGCGGTTTTATTCGTTCACCGTGACCACGATCTCGGCTATTGCCTCGGTGAAAGCGAATTATTGGAGAGAGCACGGCCTGACGAGAGACGTTTGGCGCCGTTTTATTCGTTCACCCGTGACCACGATCTAGGCTATTGCCTCGGTGAAAGCGAATTATTGGAGAGAGCACTGCCTGACGAGAGACGTTCGGCGCGGTTTTATTCGTTCACCGTGACCACGATCTCGGCTATTGCCTCGGTGAAAGCGAATTATTGGAGAGAGCACGGCCTGACGAGAGACGTTTGGCGCCGTTTTATTCGTTCACCGTGACCACGATCTCGGCTATTGCCTCGGTGAAAGCGAATTATTGGAGAGAGCACGGCCTGACGAGAGACGTTCGGCGCGGTTTTATTCGTTCACCGTGACCACGATCTCGGCTATTGCCTCGGTGAAAGCGAATTATTGGAGAGAGCACGGCCTGACGAGAGACGTTTGGCGCCGTTTTATTCGTTCACCGTGACCACGATCTCGGCTATTGCCTCGGTGAAAGCGAATTATTGGAGAGAGCACGGCCTGACGAGAGACGTTTGGCGCCGTTTTATTCGTTCACCGTGACCACGATCTCGGCTATTGCCTCGGTGAAAGCGAATTATTGGAGAGAGCACGGCCTGACGAGAGACGTTTGGCGCCGTTTTATTCGTTCACCGTGACCACGATCTCGGCTATTGCCTCGGTGAAAGCGAATTATTGGAGAGAGCACGGCCTGACGAGAGACGTTCGGCGCGGTTTTATTCGTTCACCGTGACCACGATCTCGGCTATTGCCTCGGTGAAAGCGAATTATTGGAGAGAGCACGGCCTGACGAGAGACGTTTGGCGCGGTTTTATTCGTTCACCGTGACCACGATCTCGGCTATTGCCTCGGTGAAAGCGATTTATTGGAGAGAGCACGGCCTGACGAGAGACGTTTGGCGCCGTTTTGTTCGTTCACCGTGACCACAATCTCGGCTATTGCCTCGGTGAAAGCGAATTATTGGAGAGAGCACGGCCTGACGAGAGACGTTTGGCGCCGTTTTATTCGTTCACCGTGACCACGATCTCGGCTATTGCCTCGGTGAAAGCGAATTATTGGAGAGAGCACGGCCTGACGAGAGACGTTCGGCGCGGTTTTATTCGTTCACCGTGACCACGATCTCGGCTATTGCCTCGGTGAAAGCGAATTATTGGAGAGAGCACGGCCTGACGAGAGACGTTTGGCGCCGTTTTATTCGTTCACCGTGACCACGATCTCGGCTATTGCCTCGGTGAAAGCGAATTATTGGAGAGAGCACGGCCTGACGAGAGACGTTTGGCGCCGTTTTATTCGTTCACCGTGACCACGATCTCGACTATTGCCTCGGTGAAAGCGAAATATTGGAGAGAGCACGGCCTGACGAGAGACGTTTGGCGCCGTTTTATTCGTTCACCGTGACCACGATCTCGGCTATTGCCTCGGTGAAAGCGAATTATTGGAGAGAGCAGGGCCTGACGAGAGACGTTCGGCGCGGTTTTATTCGTTCACCGTGACCACGATCTCGGCTATTGCCTCGGTGAAAGCGAATTATTGGAGAGAGCACGGCCTGACGAGAGACGTTTGGCGCCGTTTTATTCGTTCACCGTGACCACGATCTCGGCTATTGCCTCGGTGAAAGCGAATTATTGGAGAGAGCACGGCCTGACGAGAGACGTTTGGCGCCGTTTTATTCGTTCACCGTGACCACGATCTCGGCTATTGCCTCGGTGAAAGCGAATTATTGGAGAGAGCACGGCCTGACGAGAGACGTTCGGCGCGGTTTTATTCGTTCACAACGACCACGTTCTCGGCTATTGCCTCGGTGAAAGCGAATTATTGGAGAGAGCACGGCCTGACGAGAGACGTTTGGCGCCGTTTTATTCGTTCACCGTGACCACGATCTCGGCTATTGCCTCGGTGAAAGCGAATTATTGGAGAGAGCACGGCCTGACGAGAGACGTTCGGCGCGGTTTTATTCGTTCACCGTGACCACGATCTCGGCTATTGCCTCGGTTGAAAGCGAATTATTGGAGAGAGCACGGCCTGACGAGAGACGTTTGGCGCCGTTTTATTCGTTCACCGTGACCACGATCTCGGCTATTGCCTCGGTGAAAGCGAATTGTTGGAGAGAGCACGGCCTGACGAGAGACGTTTAGCGCCGTTTTATTCGTTCACCGTGACCACGATCTCGGCTATTGCCTCGGTGAAAGCGAATTATTGGAGAGAGCACGGCCTGACGAGAGACGTTCGGCGTGGTTTTTATTCGTTCACCGTGACCACGATCTCGGCTATTGCCTCGGTGAAAGCGAATTATTGGAGAGAGCACGGGCCTGACGAGAGACGTTTGGCGCCGTTTTATTCGTTCACCGTGACCACGATCTCGGCTATTGCCTCGGTGAAAGCGAATTATAGGAGAGAGCACGGCCTGACGAGAGACGTTCGGCGCTGTTTATTCGTTCACCGTGACCACGATCTCGGCTATTGCCTCGGTGAAAGCGAATTATTGGAGAGAGCACGGCCTGACGAGAGACGTTCGGCGCGGTTTTATTCGTTCACCGTGACCACGATCTCGGCTATTGCCTCGGTGAAAGCGAATTATTGGAGAGAGCACGGCCTGACGAGAGACGTTCGGCGCGGTTTTATTCGTTCACCGTGACCACGATCTCGGCTATTGCCTCGGTGAAAGCGAATTATTGGAGAGAGCACGGCCTGACGAGAGACGTTCGGCGCGGTTTTATTCGTTCACCGTGACCACGATCTCGGCTATTGCCTCGGTAAAAGCGAATTATTGGAGAGAGCACGGCCTGACGAGAGACGTTCGGCGCGGTTTTATTCGTTCACCGTGACCACGATCTCGGCATTGCCTCGGTGGAAAGCGAATTATTGGAGAGAGCACGGCCTGACGAGAGACGTTCGGCGCGGTTTTATTCGTTCACCGTGACCACGATCTCGGCTATTGCCTCGGTGAAAGCGAATTATTGGAGAGAGCACGGCCTGACGAGAGACGTTCGGCGCGGTTTTATTCGTTCACCGTGACCACGATCTCGGCTATTGCCTCGGGTGAAAGCGAATTATTGGAGAGAGCACGGCCTGACGAGAGACGTTTGGCGCCGTTTTATTCGTTCACCGTGACCACGATCTCGGCTATTGCCTCGGTGAAAGCGAATTATTGGAGAGAGCACGGCCTGACGAGAGACGTTTGGCGCGGTTTTATTCGTTCACCGTGACCACGATCTCGGCTATTGCCTCGGTGGAAAGCGAATTATTGGAGAGAGCACGGCCTGACGAGAGACGTTCGGCGCGGTTTTATTCGTTCACCGTGACCACGATCTCGGCTATTGCCTCGGTGAACGCGAATTATTGGAGAGAGCACGGCCTGACGAGAGACGTTCGGCGCGGTTTTATTCGTTCACCGTGACCACGATCTCGGCTATTGCCTCGGTGAAAGCGAATTATTGGAGAGAGCACGGCCTGACGAGAGACGTTCGGCGCGGTTTTATTCGTTCACCGTGACCACGATCTCGGCTATTGCCTCGGTGAAAGCGAATTATTGGAGAGAGCACGGCCTGACGAGAGACGTTCGACGCGGTTTTATTCGTTCACCGTGACCACGATCTCGGCTATTGCCTCGGTGAAAGCGAATTATTGGAGAGAGCACGGCCTGACGAGAGACCTTCGGCGCGGTTTTATTCGTTCACCGTGACCACGATCTCGGCTATTGCCTCGGTGAAAGCGAATTATTGGAGAGAGCACGGCCTGACGAGAGACGTTCGGCGCGGTTTTATTCGTTCACCGTGACCACGATCTCGGCTATTGCCTCGGTGAAAGCGAATTATTGGAGAGAGCACGGCCTGACGAGAGACGTTCGGCGCGGTTTTATTCGTTCACCGTGACCACGATCTCGGCTATTGCCTCGGTGAAAGCGAATTATTGGAGAGAGCACGGCCTGACGAGAGACGTTCGGCGCGGTTTTATTCGTTCACCGTGACCACGATCTCGGCTATTGCCTCGGTGAAAGCGAATTATTGGAGAGAGCACGGCCTGACGAGAGACGTTCGGCGCGGTTTTATTCGTTCACCGTGACCACGATCTCGGCTATTGCCTCGGTGAAAGCGAATTATTGGAGAGAGCACGGCCTGACGAGAGACGTTCGGCGCGGTTTTATTCGTTCACCGTGACCACGATCTCGGCTATTGCCTCGGTGAAAGCGAATTATTGGAGAGAGCACGGCCTGACGAGAGACGTTTGGCGCCGTTTTATTCGTTCACCGTGACCACGATCTCGGTTATTGCCTCGGTGAAAGCGAATTATTGGAGAGAGCACGGCCTGACGAGAGACGTTAGGCGCGGTTTTATTCGTTCACCGTGACCACGATCTCGGCTATTGCCTCGGTGAAAGCGAATTATTGGAGAGAGCACGGCCTGACGAGAGACGTTTGGCGCGGTTTTATTCGTTCACCGTGACCACGATCTCGGCTATTGCCTCGGTGAAAGCGAATTATTGGAGAGAGCACGGCCTGACGAGAGACGTTTGGCGCCGTTTTATTTGTTCACCGTGACCACGATCTCGCCTATTGCCTCGGTGAAAGCGAATTATTGGAGAGAGCACGGCCTGACGAGAGACGTTTGGCGCCGTTTTATTCGTTCACCGTGACCACGATCTCGGCTATTGCCTCGGTGAAAGCGAATTATTGGAGAGAGCACGGCCTGACGAGAGACGTTTGGCGCCGTTTTATTCGTTCACCGTGACCACGATCTCGGCTATTGCCTCGGTGAAAGCGAATTATTGGAGAGAGCACGGCCTGACGAGAGATGTTTGGCGCCGTTTTATTCGTTCACCGTGACCACGATCTCGCCTATTGCCTCGGTGAAAGCGAATTATTGGAGAGAGCACGGCCTGACGAGAGACGTTTGGCGCCGTTTTATTCGTTCACCGTGACCACGATCTCGGCTATTGCCTCGGTGAAAGCGAATTATTGGAGAGAGCACGGCCTGACGAGAGACGATTGGCGCCGTTTTATTCGTTCACCGTGACCACGATCTCGCCTATTGCCTCGGTGAAAGCGAATTATTGGAGAGAGCACGGCCTGACGAGAGACGTTTGGCGCCGTTTTATTCGTTCACCGTGACCACGATCTCGCCTATTGCCTCGGTGAAAGCGAATTATTGGAGAGAGCACGGCCTGACGAGAGACGTTTGGCGCCGTTTTATTCGTTCACCGTGACCACGATCTCGGCTATTGCCTCGGTGAAAGCGAATTATTGGAGAGAGCACGGCCTGACGAGAGACGTTTGGCACCATTTTATTCGTTCACCGTGACCACGATCTCGCCTATTGACTCGGTGAAAGCGAATTATTGGAGAGAGCACGGCCTGACGAGAGACGTTTGGCGCCGTTTTATTCGTTCACCGTGACCACGATCTCGGCTATTGCCTCGGTGAAAGCGAATTATTGGAGAGAGCACGGCCTGACGAGAGACGTTTGGCGCCGTTTTATTCGTTCACCGTGACCACGATCTCGGCTATTGCCTCGGTGAAAGCGAATTATTGGAGAGAGCACGGCCTGACGAGAGACGTTTGGCGCCGTTTTATTCGTTCACCGTGACCACGATCTCGCCTATTGCCTCGGTGAAAGCGAATTATTGGAGAGAGCACGGCCTGACGAGAGACGTTTGGCGCCGTTTTATTCGTTCACCGTGACCACGATCTCGGCTATTGCCTCGGTGAAAGCGAATTATTGGAGAGAGCACGGCCTGACGAGAGACGTTTGGCGCCGTTTTATTCGTTCACCGTGACCACGATCTCGGCTATTGCCTCGGTGAAAGCGAAGTATTGGAGAGAGCACGGCCTGACGATAGACGTTTGGCGCCGTTTTATTCGTTCACCGTGACCACGATCTCGGCTATTGCCTCGTTGAAAGCGAATTATTGGAGAGAGCACGGCCTGACGAGAGACGTTTGGCGCCGTTTTATTCGTTCACCGTGACCACGATCTCGGCTATTGCCTCGGTGAAAGCGAATTATTGGAGAGAGCACGGCCTGACGAGAGACGTTTGGCGCCGTTTTATTCGTTCACCGTGACCACGATCTCGGCTATTGCCTCGGTGAAAGCGAATTATTGGAGAGAGCACGGCCTGACGAGAGACGTTCGGCGCGGTTTTATTCGTTCACCGTGACCACGATCTCGGCTATTGCCTCGGTGAAAGCGAATTATTGGAGAGAGCACGGCCTGACGAGAGACGTTCGGCGCGGTTTTATTCGTTCACCGTGACCACGATCTCGCCTATTGCCTCGGTGAAAGCGAATTATTGGAGAGAGCACGGCCTGACGAGAGACGTTTGGCGCCGTTTTATTCGTTCACCGTGACCACGATCTCGGCTATTGCCTCGGTGAAAGCGAATTATTGGAGAGAGCACGGCCTGACGAGAGACGTTTGGCGCCGTTTTATTCGTTCACCGTGACCACGATCTCGCCTATTGCCTCGGTGAAAGCGAATTATTGGAGAGAGCACGGCCTGACGAGAGACGTTTGGCGCCGTTTTATTCGTTTACCGTGACCACGATCTCGGCTATTGCCTCGGTGAAAGCGAATTATTGGAGAGAGCACAGCCTGACGAGAGACGTTTGGCGCCGTTTTATTCGTTCACCGTGACCACGATCTCGGCTATTGCCTCGGTGAAAGCGAATTATTGGAGAGAGCACGGCCTGACGAGAGACGTTTGGCACCGTTTTATTCGTTCACCGTGACCACGATCTCGCCTATTGCCTCGGTGAAAGCGAATTATTGGAGAGAGCACGGCCTGACGAGAGACGTTTGGCGCCGTTTTATTCGTTCACCGTGACCACGATCTCGGCTATTGCCTCGGTTAAAGCGAATTATTGGAGAGAGCACGGCCTGACGAGAGACGTTTGGCGCCGTTTTATTCGTTCACCGTGACCACGATCTCGCCTATTGCCTCGGTGAAAGCGAATTTTTGGAGAGAGCACGGCCTGACGAGAGACGTTTGGCGCCGTTTTATTCGTTCACCGTGACCACGATCTCGCCTATTGCCTCGGTGAAAGCGAATTATTGGAGAGAGCACGGCCTGACGAGAGACGTTTGGCGCCGTTTTATTCGTTCACCGTGACCACGATCTCGCCTATTGCCTCGGTGAAAGCGAATTATTGGAGAGTGCACGGCCTGACGAGAGAGAGACGTTTGGCGCCGTTTTATTCGTTCACCGTGACCACGATCTCGGCTATTGCCTCGGTGAAAGCGAATTATTGGAGAGAGCACGGCCTGACGAGAGACGTTTGGCGCCGTTTTATTCGTTCACCGTGACCACGATCTCGGCTATTGCCTCGGTGAAAGCGAATTATTGGAGAGAGCACGGCCTGACGAGAGACGTTTGGCGCCGTTTTATTCGTTCACCGTGACCACGATCTCGCCTATTGCCTCGGTGAAAGCGAATTATTGGAGAGAGCACGGCCTGACGAGAGACGTTTGGCGCCGTTTTATTCGTTCACCGTGACCACGATCTCGGCTATTGCCTCGGTGAAAGCGAATTATTGGAGAGAGCACGGCCTGACGAGAGACGTTTGGCGCCGTTTTATTCGTTCACCGTGACCACGATCTCGGCTATTGCCTCGGTGAAAGCGAATTATTGGAGAGAGCACGGCCCTGACGAGAGACGTTTGGCGCCGTTTTATTCGTTCACCGTGACCACGATCTCGGCTATTGCCTCGGTGAAAGCGAATTATTGGGGAGAGCACGGCCTGACGAGAGACTTTTGGCGCCGTTTTATTCGTTCACCGTGACCACGATCTCGGCTATTGCCTCGGTGAAAGCGAATTATTGGAGAGAGCACGGCCTAACGAGAGACGTTTGGCGCCGTTTTATTCGTTCACCGTGACCACGATCTCGGCTATTGCGTCGGTGAAAGCGGATTATTGGAGAGAGCACGGCCTGACGAGAGACGTTCGGCGCGGTTTTATTCGTTCACCGTGACCACGATCTCGGCTATTGCCTCGGTGAAAGCGAATTATTGGAGAGAGCACGGCCTGACGAGAGACGTTCGGCGCGGTTTTATTCGTTCACCGTGACCACGATCTCGCTTATTGCCTCGGTGAAAGCGAATTATTGGAGAGAGCACGGCCTGACGAGAGACGTTTGGCGCCGTTTTATTCGTTCACCGTGACCACGATCTCGGCTATTGCCTCGGTGAAAGCGAATTATTGGAGAGAGCACGGCCTGACGAGAGACGTTCGGCGCGGTTTTATTCGTTCACCGTGACCACGATCTCGCCTATTGCCTCGGTGAAAGCGAATTATTGGAGAGAGCACGGCCTGACGAGAGACGTTTGGCGCCGTTTTATTCGTTCACCGTGACCACGATCTCGGCTATTGCCTCGGTGAAAGCGAATTATTGGAGAGAGCACGGCCTGACGAGAGACGTTTGGCGCCGTTTTATTCGTTCACCGTGACCACGATCTCGCCTATTGCCTCGGTGAAAGCGAATTATTGGAGAGAGCACGGCCTGACGAGAGACGTTTGGCGCCGTTTTATTCGTTTACCGTGACCACGATCTCGGCTATTGCCTCGGTGAAAGCGAATTATTGGAGAGAGCACAGCCTGACGAGAGACGTTTGGCGCCGTTTTATTCGTTCACCGTGACCACGATCTCGGCTATTGCCTCGGTGAAAGCGAATTATTGGAGAGAGCACGGCCTGACGAGAGACGTTTGGCGCCGTTTTATTCGTTCACCGTGACCACGATCTCGCCTATTGCCTCGGTGAAAGCGAATTATTGGAGAGAGCACGGCCTGACGAGAGACGTTTGGCGCCGTTTTATTCGTTCACCGTGACCACGATCTCGCCTATTGCCTCGGTGAAAGCGAATTTTTGGAGAGAGCACGGCCTGACGAGAGACGTTTGGCGCCGTTTTATTCGTTCACCGTGACCACGATCTCGCCTATTGCCTCGGTGAAAGCGAATTATTGGAGAGAGCACGGCTTGACGAGAGACGTTTGGCGCCGTTTTATTCGTTCACCGTGACCACGATCTCGGCTATTGCCTCGGTGAAAGCGAATTATTGGAGAGAGCACGGCCTGACGAGAGACGTTTGGCGCCGTTTTATTCGTTCACCGTGACCACGATCTCGCCTATTGCCTCGGTGAAAGCGAATTATTGGAGAGTGCACGGCCTGACGAGAGACGTTTGGCGCCGTTTTATTCGTTCACCGTGACCACGATCTCGGCTATTGCCTCGGTGAAAGCGAATTATTGGAGAAAGCACGGCCTGACGAGAGACGTTTGGCGCCGTTTTATTCGTTCACCGTGACAACGATCTCGGCTATTGCCTCGGTGAAAGCGAATTATTGGAGAGAGCACGGCCTGACGAGAGACGTTTGGCGCCGTTTTATTCGTTCACCGTGACCACGATCTCGCCTATTGCCTCGGTGAAAGCGAATTATTGGAGAGAGCACGGCCTGACGAGAGACGTTTGGCGCCGTTTTATTCGTTCACCGTGACCACGATCTCGGCTATTGCCTCGGTGAAAGCGAATTATTGGAGAGAGCACGGCCTGACGAGAGACGTTTGGCGCCGTTTTATTCGTTCACCGTGACCACGATCTCGGCTATTGCCTCGGTGAAAGCGAATTATTGGAGAGAGCACGGCCTGACGAGAGACGTTTGGCGCCGTTTTATTCGTTCACCGTGACCACGATCTCGGCTATTGCCTCGGTGAAAGCGAATTATTGGGGAGAGCACGGCCTGACGAGAGACGTTTGGCGCCGTTTTATTCGTTCACCGTGACCACGATCTCGGCTATTGCCTCGGTGAAAGCGAATTATTGGAGAGAGCACGGCCTAACGAGAGACGTTTGGCGCCGTTTTATTCGTTCACCGTGACCACGATCTCGGCTATTGCCTCGGTGAAAGCGAATTATTGGAGAGAGCACGGCCTGACGAGAGACGTTCGGCGCGGTTTTATTCGTTCACCGTGACCACGATCTCGGCTATTGCCTCGGTGAAAGCGAATTATTGGAGAGAGCACGGCCTGACGAGAGACGTTCGGCGCGGTTTTATTCGTTCACCGTGACCACGATCTCGCCTATTGCCTCGGTGAAAGCGAATTATTGGAGAGAGCACGGCCTGACGAGAGACGTTTGGCGCCGTTTTATTCGTTCACCATGACCACGATCTCGGCTATTGCCTCGGTGAAAGCGAATTATTGGAGAGAGCACGGCCTGACGAGAGACGTTCGCCGCGGTTTTATTCGTTCACCGTGACCACGATCTCGGCTATTGCCTCGGTGAAAGCGAATTTTTGGAGAGAGCACGGTCTGACGAGAGACGTTTGGCACCGTTTTATTCGTTCACCGTGACCACGATCTCGGCTATTGCCTCGGTGAAAGCGAATTATTGGAGAGAGCACGGCCTGACGAGAGACGTTCGGCGCGGTTTTATTCGTTCACCGTGACCACGATCTCGGCTATTGCCTCGGTGAAAGCGAATTATTGGAGAGAGCACGGCCTGACGAGAGACGTTTGGCGCCGTTTTATTCGTTCACCGTGACCACGATCTCGCCTATGCCTCGGTGAAAGCGAATTATTGGAGAGAGCACGGCCTGACGAGAGACGTTTGGCGCCGTTTTATTCGTTCACCGTGACCACGATCTCGGCTATTGCCTCGGTGAAAGCGAATTATTGGAGAGAGCACGGCCTGACGAGAGACGTTTGGCGCCGTTTTATTCGTTCACCGTGACCACGATCTCGCCTATTGCCTCGGTGAAAGCGAATTATTGGAGAGAGCACGGCCTGACGAGAGACGTTTGGCGCCGTTTTATTCGTTCACCGTGACCACGATCTCGGCTATTGCCTCGGTGAAAGCGAATTATTGGAGAGAGCACGGCCTGACGAGAGACGTTCGGCGCGGTTTTATTCGTTCACCGAGACCACCATCTCGGCTATTGCCTCGGTGAAAGCGAAATATTGGAGAGAGCACGGCCTGACGAGAGACGTTTGGCGCCGTTTTATTCGTTCACCGTGACCACGATCTCGGCTATTGCCTCGGTGAAAGCGAATTATTGGAGAGAGCACGGCCTGACGAGAGACGTTCGGCGCGGTTTTATTCGTTCACCGTGACCACGATCTCGGCTATTGCCTCGGTGAAAGCGAATTATTGGAGAGAGCACGGCCTGACGAGAGACGTTTGGCGCCGTTTTATTCGTTCACCGTGACCACGATCTCGGCTATTGCCTCGGTGAAATCGAATTATTGGAGAGAGCACGGCCTGACGAGAGACGTTTGGCGCCGTTTTATTCGTTCACCGTGACCACGATCTCGGCTATTGCCTCGGTGAAAGCGAATTATTGGAGAGAGCACGGCCTGACGAGAGACGTTCGGCGCGGTTTTATTCGTTCACCGTGACCACGATCTCGGCTATTGCCTCGGTGAAAGCGAATTATTGGAGAGAGCACGGCCTGACGAGAGACGTTTGGCGCCGTTTTATTCGTTCACCGTGACCACTATCTCGGCTATTGCCTCGGTGAAAGCGAATTATTGGAGAGAGCACGGCCTGACGAGAGACGTTTGGCGCCGTTTTATTCGTTCACCGTGACCACGATCTCGGCTATTGCCTCGGTGAAAGCGAATTATTGGAGAGAGCACGGCCTGACGAGAGACGTTTGGCGACGTTTTATTCGTTCACCGTGACCACGATCTCGGCTATTGCCTCGGTGAAAGCGAATTATTGGAAAGAGCACGGCCTGACGAGAGACGTTTGGCGCCGTATTATTCGTTCACCGTGACCACGATCTCGGCTATTGCCTCGGTGAAAGCGAAATATTGGAGAGAGCACGGCCTGACGAGAGACGTTTGGCGCCGTTTTATTCGTTCACCGTGACCACGATCTCGGCTATTGCCTCGGTGAAAGCGAATTATTGGAGAGAGCACGGCCTGACGAGAGACGTTTGGCGCCGTTTTATTCGTTCACCGTGACCACGATCTCGGCTATTGCCTCGGTGAAAGCGAATTATTGGAGAGAGCACGGCCTGACGAGAGACGTTTGGCGCCGTTTTATTCGTTCACCGTGACCACGATCTCGGCTATTGCCTCGGTGAAAGCGAATTATTGGAGAGAGCACGGCCTGACGAGAGACGTTTGGCGCCGTTTTATTCGTTCACCGTGACCACGATCTCGGCTATTGCCGCGGCGAAAGCGAATTATTGGAGAGAGCACGGCCTGACGAGAGACGTTTGGCGCCGTTTTATTCGGTCACCGTGACCACGATCTCGGCTATTGCCTCGGTGAAAGCGAATTATTGGAGAGAGCACGGCCTGACGAGAGATGTTTGGCGCCGTTTTATTCGTTCACCGTGACCACGATCTCGGCTATTGCCTCGGTGAAAGCGAATTATTGGAGAGAGCACGGCCTGACGAGAGACGTTTGGCGCCGTTTTATTCGTTCACCGTGACCACGATCTCGGCTATTGCCTCGGTGAAAGCGAATTATTGGAGAGAGCACGGCCTGACGAGAGACGTTTGGCGCCGTTTTATTCGTTCACCGTGACCACGATCTCGGCTATTGCCTCGGTGAAAGCGAATTATTGGAGAGAGCACGGCCTGACGAGAGACGTTTGGCGCGGTTTTATTCGTTCACCGTGACCACGATCTCGCCTATTGCCTCGGTGAAAGCGAATTATTAGAGAGAGCACGGCCTGACGAGAGACGTTTGGCGCCGTTTTATTCGTTCACCGTGACCACGATCTCGGCTATTGCCTCGGTGAAAGCGAAATATTGGAGAGAGCACGGCCTGACGAGAGACGTTTGGCGCGGTTTTATTCGTTCACCGTGACCACGATCTCGCCTATTGCCTCGGTGAAAGCGAATTATTGGAGAGAGCACGGCCTGACGAGAGACGTTTGGCGCGGTTTTATTCGTTCACCGTGACCACGATCTCGGCTATTGCCTCGGTGAAAGCGAATTATTGGAGAGAGCACGGCCTGACGAGAGACGTTTGGCGCCGTTTTATTCGTTCACCGTGACCACGATCTCGGCTATTGCCTCGGTGAAAGCGAATTATTGGAGAGAGCGCGGCCTGACGAGAGACGTTTGGCGCGGTTTTATTCGTTCACCGTGACCACGATCTCGCCTATTGCCTCGGTGAAAGCGAATTATTGGAGAGAGCACGGCCTGACGAGAGACGTTTGGCGCCGTTTTATTCGTTCACCGTGACCACGATCTCGGCTATTGCCTCGGTGAAAGCGAATTATTGGAGAGAGCACGGCCTGACGAGAGACGTTTGGCGCGGTTTTATTCGTTCACCGTGACCACGATCTCGGCTATTGCCTCGGTGAAAGCGAATTATTGGAGAGAGCACGGCCTGACGAGAGACGTTTGGCGCGGTTTTATTCGTTCACCGTGACCACGATCTCGCCTATTGCCTCGGTGAAAGCGAATTATTGGAGAGAGCACGGCCTGACGAGAGACGTTTGGCGCGGTTTTATTCGTTCACCGTGACCACGATCTCGGCTATTGCCTCGGTGAAAGCGAATTATTGGAGAGAGCACGGCCTGACGAGAGACGTTTGGCGCCGTTTTATTCGTTCACCGTGACCACGATCTCGGCTATTGCCTCGGTGAAAGCGAATTATTGGAGAGAGCACGGCCTGACGAGAGACGTTCGGCGCGGTTTTATTCGTTCACCGTGACCACGATCTCGCCTATTGCCTCGGTGAAAGCGAATTATTGGAGAGAGCACGGCCTGACGAGAGACGTTTGGCGCGGTTTTATTCGTTCACCGTGACCACGATCTCGGCTATTGCCTCGGTGAAAGCGAATTATTGGAGAGAGCACGGCCTGACGAGAGACGTTTGGCGCGGTTTTATTCGTTCACCGTGACCACCATCTCGGCTATTGCCTCGGTAAAAGCGAATTATTGGAGAGAGCACGGCCTGACGAGAGATGTTCGGCGCGGTTTTATTCGTTCACCGTGACCACGATCTCGCCTATTGCCTCGGTGAAAGCGAATTATTGGAGAGAGCACGGCCTGACGAGAGACGTTCGGCGCGGTTTTATTCGTTCACCGTGACCACGATCTCGGCTATTGCCTCGGTGAAAGCGAATTATTGGAGAGAGCACGGCCTGACGAGAGACGTTTGGCGCCGTTTTATTCGTTCACCGTGACCACGATCTCGGCTATTGCCTCGGTGAAAGCGAATTATTGGAGAGAGCACGGCCTGACGAGAGACGTTTGGCGCCGTTTTATTCGTTCACCGTGACCACGATCTCGGCTATTGCCTTTGTGAAAGCGAATTATTGGAGAGAGCACGGCCTGACGAGAGACGTTTGGCGCGGTTTTATTCGTTCACCGTGACCACGATCTCGCCTATTGCCTCGGTGAAAGCGAATTATTGGAGAGAGCACGGCCTGACGAGAGACGTTTGGCGCCGTTTTATTCGTTCACCGTGACCACGATCTCGGCTATTGCCTCGGTGAAAGCGAATTATTGGAGAGAGCACGGCCTGACGAGAGACGTTTGGCGCGGTTTTATTCGTTCACCGTGACCACGATCTCGCCTATTGCCTCGGTGAAAGCGAATTATTGGAGAGAGCACGGCCTGACGAGAGACGTTTGGCGCGGTTTTATTCGTTCACCGTGACCACGATCTCGGCTATTGCCTCGGTGAAAGCGAATTATTGGAGAGAGCACGGCCTGACGAGAGACGTTTGGCGCCATTTTATTCGTTCACCGTGACCACGATCTCGGCTATTGCCTCGGTGAAAGCGAATTATTGGAGAGAGCACGGCCTGACGAGAGATGTTTGGCGCGCTTTTATTCGTTCACCGTGACCACGATCTCGCCTATTGCCTCGGTGAAAGCGAATTATTGGAGAGAGCACGGCCTGACGAGAGACGTTTGGCGCCGTTTTATTCGTTCACCGTGACCACGATCTCGGCTATTGCCTCGGTGAAAGCGAATTATTGGAGAGAGCACGGCCTGACGAGAGACGTTTGGCGCGGTTTTATTCGTTCACCGTGACCATGATCTCGGCTATTGCCTCGGTGAAAGCGAATTATTGGAGAGAGCACGGCCTGACGAGAGACGTTTGGCGCGGTTTTATTCGTTCACCGTGACCACGATCTCGGCTATTGCCTCGGTGAAAGCGAATTATTGGAGAGAGCACGGCCTGACGAGAGACGTTCGGCGCGGTTTTATTCGTTCACCGTGACCACGATCTCGCCTATTGCCTCGGTGAAAGCGAATTATTGGAGAGAGCACGGCCTGACGAGAGACGTTTGGCGCGGTTTTATTCGTTCACCGTGACCACGATCTCGGCTATTGCCTCGGTGAAAGCGAATTATTGGAGAGAGCACGGCCTGACGAGAGACGTTTGGCGCGGTTTTATTCGTTCACCGTGACCACCATCTCGGCTATTGCCTCGGTAAAAGCGAATTATTGGAGAGAGCACGGCCTGACGAGAGATGTTCGGCGCGGTTTTATTCGTTCACCGTGACCACGATCTCGCCTATTGCCTCGGTGAAAGCGAATTATTGGAGAGAGCACGGCCTGACGAGAGACGTTCGGCGCGGTTTTATTCGTTCACCGTGACCACGATCTCGGCTATTGCCTCGGTGAAAGCGAATTATTGGAGAGAGCACGGCCTGACGAGAGACGTTTGGCGCCGTTTTATTCGTTCACCGTGACCACGATCTCGGCTATTGCCTCGGTGAAAGCGAATTATTGGAGAGAGCACGGCCTGACGAGAGACGTTTGGCGCCGTTTTATTCGTTCACCGTGACCACGATCTCGCCTATTGCCTCGGTGAAAGCGAATTATTGGAGAGAGCACGGCCTGACGAGAGACGTTTGGCGCCGTTTTATTCGTTCACCGTGACCACGATCTCGGCTATTGCCTCGGTGAAAGCGAATTATTGGAGAGAGCACGGCCTGACGAGAGACGTTTGGCGCCGTTTTATTCGTTCACCGTGACCACGATCTCGGCTATTGCCTCGGTGAAAGCGAATTATTGGAGAGAGCACGGCCTGACGAGAGACGTTTGGCGCCGTTTTATTCGTTCACCGTGACCACGATCTCGGCTATTGCCTCGGTGAAAGCGAATTATTGGGGAGAGCACGGCCTGACGAGAGACGTTTGGCGCCGTTTTATTCGTTCACCGTGACCACGATCTCGGCTATTGCCTCGGTGAAAGCGAATTATTGGAGAGAGCACGGCCTAACGAGAGACGTTTGGCGCCGTTTTATTCGTTCACCGTGACCACGATCTCGGCTATTGCCTCGGTGAAAGCGAATTATTGGAGAGAGCACGGCCTGACGAGAGACGTTCGGCGCGGTTTTATTCGTTCACCGTGACCACGATCTCGGCTATTGCCTCGGTGAAAGCGAATTATTGGAGAGAGCACGGCCTGACGAGAGACGTTCGGCGCGGTTTTATTCGTTCACCGTGACCACGATCTCGCCTATTGCCTCGGTGAAAGCGAATTATTGGAGAGAGCACGGCCTGACGAGAGACGTTTGGCGCCGTTTTATTCGTTCACCATGACCACGATCTCGGCTATTGCCTCGGTGAAAGCGAATTATTGGAGAGAGCACGGCCTGACGAGAGACGTTCGGCGCGGTTTTATTCGTTCACCGTGACCACGATCTCGGCTATTGCCTCGGTGAAAGCGAATTTTTGGAGAGAGCACGGTCTGACGAGAGACGTTTGGCACCGTTTTATTCGTTCACCGTGACCACGATCTCGGCTATTGCCTCGGTGAAAGCGAATTATTGGAGAGAGCACGGCCTGACGAGAGACGTTCGGCGCGGTTTTATTCGTTCACCGTGACCACGATCTCGGCTATTGCCTCGGTGAAAGCGAATTATTGGAGAGAGCACGGCCTGACGAGAGACGTTTGGCGCCGTTTTATTCGTTCACCGTGACCACGATCTCGCCTATGCCTCGGTGAAAGCGAATTATTGGAGAGAGCACGGCCTGACGAGAGACGTTTGGCGCCGTTTTATTCGTTCACCGTGACCACGATCTCGGCTATTGCCTCGGTGAAAGCGAATTATTGGAGAGAGCACGGCCTGACGAGAGACGTTTGGCGCCGTTTTATTCGTTCACCGTGACCACGATCTCGCCTATTGCCTCGGTGAAAGCGAATTATTGGAGAGAGCACGGCCTGACGAGAGACGTTTGGCGCCGTTTTATTCGTTCACCGTGACCACGATCTCGGCTATTGCCTCGGTGAAAGCGAATTATTGGAGAGAGCACGGCCTGACGAGAGACGTTCGGCGCGGTTTTATTCGTTCACCGAGACCACCATCTCGGCTATTGCCTCGCTGAAAGCGAAATATTGGAGAGAGCACGGCCTGACGAGAGACGTTTGGCGCCGTTTTATTCGTTCACCGTGACCACGATCTCGGCTATTGCCTCGGTGAAAGCGAATTATTGGAGAGAGCACGGCCTGACGAGAGACGTTCGGCGCGGTTTTATTCGTTCACCGTGACCACGATCTCGGCTGTTGCCTCGGTGAAAGCGAATTATTGGAGAGAGCACGGCCTGACGAGAGACGTTTGGCGCCGTTTTATTCGTTCACCGTGACCACGATCTCGGCTATTGCCTCGGTGAAATCGAATTATTGGAGAGAGCACGGCCTGACGAGAGACGTTTGGCGCCGTTTTATTCGTTCACCGTGACCACGATCTCGGCTATTGCCTCGGTGAAAGCGAATTATTGGAGAGAGCACGGCCTGACGAGAGACGTTCGGCGCGGTTTTATTCGTTCACCGTGACCACGATCTCGGCTATTGCCTCGGTGAAAGCGAATTATTGGAGAGAGCACGGCCTGACGAGAGACGTTTGGCGCCGTTTTATTCGTTCACCGTGACCACTATCTCGGCTATTGCCTCGGTGAAAGCGAATTATTGGAGAGAGCACGGCCTGACGAGAGACGTTTGGCGCCGTTTTATTCGTTCACCGTGACCACGATCTCGGCTATTGCCTCGGTGAAAGCGAATTATTGGAGAGAGCACGGCCTGACGAGAGACGTTTGGCGACGTTTTATTCGTTCACCGTGACCACGATCTCGGCTATTGCCTCGGTGAAAGCGAATTATTGGAAAGAGCACGGCCTGACGAGAGACGTTTGGCGCCGTATTATTCGTTCACCGTGACCACGATCTCGGCTATTGCCTCGGTGAAAGCGAAATATTGGAGAGAGCACGGCCTGACGAGAGACGTTTGGCGCCGTTTTATTCGTTCACCGTGACCACGATCTCGGCTATTGCCTCGGTGAAAGCGAATTATTGGAGAGAGCACGGCCTGACGAGAGACGTTTGGCGCCGTTTTATTCGTTCACCGTGACCACGATCTCGGCTATTGCCTCGGTGAAAGCGAATTATTGGAGAGAGCACGGCCTGACGAGAGACGTTTGGCGCCGTTTTATTCGTTCACCGTGACCACGATCTCGGCTATTGCCTCGGTGAAAGCGAATTATTGGAGAGAGCACGGCCTGACGAGAGACGTTTGGCGCCGTTTTATTCGTTCACCGTGACCACGATCTCGGCTATTGCCGCGGCGAAAGCGAATTATTGGAGAGAGCACGGCCTGACGAGAGACGTTTGGCGCCGTTTTATTCGGTCACCGTGACCACGATCTCGGCTATTGCCTCGGTGAAAGCGAATTATTGGAGAGAGCACGGCCTGACGAGAGATGTTTGGCGCCGTTTTATTCGTTCACCGTGACCACGATCTCGGCTATTGCCTCGGTGAAAGCGAATTATTGGAGAGAGCACGGCCTGACGAGAGACGTTTGGCGCCGTTTTATTCGTTCACCGTGACCACGATCTCGGCTATTGCCTCGGTGAAAGCGAATTATTGGAGAGAGCACGGCCTGACGAGAGACGTTTGGCGCCGTTTTATTCGTTCACCGTGACCACGATCTCGGCTATTGCCTCGGTGAAAGCGAATTATTGGAGAGAGCACGGCCTGACGAGAGACGTTTGGCGCGGTTTTATTCGTTCACCGTGACCACGATCTCGCCTATTGCCTCGGTGAAAGCGAATTATTAGAGAGAGCACGGCCTGACGAGAGACGTTTGGCGCCGTTTTATTCGTTCACCGTGACCACGATCTCGGCTATTGCCTCGGTGAAAGCGAAATATTGGAGAGAGCACGGCCTGACGAGAGACGTTTGGCGCGGTTTTATTCGTTCACCGTGACCACGATCTCGCCTATTGCCTCGGTGAAAGCGAATTATTGGAGAGAGCACGGCCTGACGAGAGACGTTTGGCGCGGTTTTATTCGTTCACCGTGACCACGATCTCGGCTATTGCCTCGGTGAAAGCGAATTATTGGAGAGAGCACGGCCTGACGAGAGACGTTTGGCGCCGTTTTATTCGTTCACCGTGACCACGATCTCGGCTATTGCCTCGGTGAAAGCGAATTATTGGAGAGAGCGCGGCCTGACGAGAGACGTTTGGCGCGGTTTTATTCGTTCACCGTGACCACGATCTCGCCTATTGCCTCGGTGAAAGCGAATTATTGGAGAGAGCACGGCCTGACGAGAGACGTTTGGCGCCGTTTTATTCGTTCACCGTGACCACGATCTCGGCTATTGCCTCGGTGAAAGCGAATTATTGGAGAGAGCACGGCCTGACGAGAGACGTTTGGCGCGGTTTTATTCGTTCACCGTGACCACGATCTCGGCTATTGCCTCGGTGAAAGCGAATTATTGGAGAGAGCACGGCCTGACGAGAGACGTTTGGCGCGGTTTTATTCGTTCACCGTGACCACGATCTCGCCTATTGCCTCGGTGAAAGCGAATTATTGGAGAGAGCACGGCCTGACGAGAGACGTTTGGCGCGGTTTTATTCGTTCACCGTGACCACGATCTCGGCTATTGCCTCGGTGAAAGCGAATTATTGGAGAGAGCACGGCCTGACGAGAGACGTTTGGCGCCGTTTTATTCGTTCACCGTGACCACGATCTCGGCTATTGCCTCGGTGAAAGCGAATTATTGGAGAGAGCACGGCCTGACGAGAGACGTTCGGCGCGGTTTTATTCGTTCACCGTGACCACGATCTCGCCTATTGCCTCGGTGAAAGCGAATTATTGGAGAGAGCACGGCCTGACGAGAGACGTTTGGCGCGGTTTTATTCGTTCACCGTGACCACGATCTCGGCTATTGCCTCGGTGAAAGCGAATTATTGGAGAGAGCACGGCCTGACGAGAGACGTTTGGCGCGGTTTTATTCGTTCACCGTGACCACCATCTCGGCTATTGCCTCGGTAAAAGCGAATTATTGGAGAGAGCACGGCCTGACGAGAGATGTTCGGCGCGGTTTTATTCGTTCACCGTGACCACGATCTCGCCTATTGCCTCGGTGAAAGCGAATTATTGGAGAGAGCACGGCCTGACGAGAGACGTTCGGCGCGGTTTTATTCGTTCACCGTGACCACGATCTCGGCTATTGCCTCGGTGAAAGCGAATTATTGGAGAGAGCACGGCCTGACGAGAGACGTTTGGCGCCGTTTTATTCGTTCACCGTGACCACGATCTCGGCTATTGCCTCGGTGAAAGCGAATTATTGGAGAGAGCACGGCCTGACGAGAGACGTTTGGCGCCGTTTATTCGTTCACCGTGACCACGATCTCGGCTATTGCCTCGGTGAAAGCGAATTATTGTAGAGAGCACGGCCTGACGAGAGACGTTCGGCGCGGTTTTATTCGTTCACCGTGACCACGATCTCGTCTATTACCTCGGTGAAAGCGAATTATTGGAGAGAGCACGGCCTGACGAGAGACGTTTGGCGCCGTTTTATTCGTTCACCGTGACCACGATCTCGGCTATTGCCTCGGTGAAAGCGAATTATTGGAGAGAGCACGGCCTGACGAGAGACGTTTGGCGCCGTTTTATTCGTTCACCGTGACCACGATCTCGGCTATTGCCTCGGTGAAAGCGAATTATTGGAGAGAGCACGGCCTGACGAGAGACGTTGGCGCGGTTTTATTCGTTCACCGTGACCACGATCTCGGCTATTGCCTCGGTGAAAGCGAATTATTGGAGAGAGCACGGCCTGACGAGAGACGTTTGGCGCCGTTTTATTCGTTCACCGTGACCACGATCTCGGCTATTGCCTCGGTGAAAGCGAATTATTGGAGAGAGCACGGCCTGACGAGAGACGTTCGGCGCGCTTTTATTCGTTCACCGTGACCACGATCTCGGCTATTGCCTCGGTGAAAGCGAATTATTGGAGAGAGCACGGCCTGACGAGAGACGTTTGGCGCCGTTTTATTCGTTCACCGTGACCACGATCTCGGCTATTGCCTCGGTGAAAGCGAATTATTGGAGAGAGCACGGCCTGACGAGAGACGTTTGGCGCCGTTTTATTCGTTCACCGTGACCACGATCTCGGCTATTGCCTCGGTGAAAGCGAATTATTGGAGAGAGCACGGCCTGACGAGAGACGTTTGGCGCGGTTTTATTCGTTCACCGTGACCACGATCTCGGCTATTGCCTCGGTGAAAGCGAATTATTGGAGAGAGCACGGCCTGACGAGAGACGTTTGGCGCCGTTTTATTCGTTCACCGTGACCACGATCTCGGCTATTGCCTCGGTGAAAGCGAATTATTGGAGAGAGCACGGCCTGACGAGAGACGTTTGGCGCCGTTTTATTCGTTCACCGTGACCACGATCTCGGCTATTGCCTCGGTGAAAGCGAACTATTGGAGAGAGCACGTCCTGACGAGAGACGTTTGGCGCCGTTTTATTCGTTCACCGTGACCACGATCTCGGCTATTGCCTCGGTGAAAGCGAATTATTGGAGAGAGCACGGCCTGACGAGAGACGTTTGGCGCCGTTTTATTCGTTCACCGTGACCACGATCTCGGCTATTGCCTCGGTGAAAGCGAATTATTGGAGAGAGCACGGCCTGACGAGAGACGTTTGGCGCCGTTTTATTCGTTCACCGTGACCACGATCTCGGCTATTGCCTCGGTGAAAGCGAATTATTGGAGAGAGCACGGCCTGACGAGAGACGTTTGGCGCCGCGGTTTTATTCGTTCACCGTGACCACGATCTCGGCTATTGCCTCGGTGAAAGCGAATTATTGGAGAGAGCACGGCCTGACGAGAGACGTTTGGCGCTGTTTTATTCGTTCACCGTGACCACGATCTCGGCTATTGCCTCGGTGAAAGCGAATTATTGGAGAGAGCACGGCCTGACGAGAGACGTTCGGCGCGGTTTTATTCGTTCACCGTGACCACGATCTCGGCTATTGCCTCGGTGAAAGCGAATTATTGGAGAGAGCACGGCCTGACGAGAGACGTTTGGCGCCGTTTTATTCGTTCACCGTGACCACGATCTCGGCTATTGCCTCGGTGAAAGCGAATTATTGGAGAGAGCACGGCCTGACGAGAGACGTTCGACGCGGTTTATTCGTTCACCGTGACCACGATCTCGGCTATTGCCTCGGTGAAAGCGAATTATTGGAGAGAGCACGGCCTGACGAGAGACGTTTGGCGCCGTTTTATTCGTTCACCGTGACCACGATCTCGGCTATTGCCTCGGTGAAAGCGAATTATTGGAGAGAGCACGGCCTGACGAGAGACGTTTGGCGCCGTTTTATTCGTTCACCGTGACCACGATCTCGGCTATTGCCTCGGTGAAAGCGAATTATTGGAGAGAGCACGGCCTGACGAGAGACGTTTGGCGCCGTTTTATTCGTTCACCGTGACCACGATCTCGGCTATTGCCTCGGTGAAAGCGAATTATTGGAGAGAGCACGGCCTGACGAGAGACGTTCAGCGCGGTTTTATTCGTTCACCGTGACCACGATCTCGGCTATTGCCTCGGTGAAAGCGAATTATTGGAGAGAGCACGGCCTGACGAGAGACGTTCGGCGCGGTTTTATTCGTTCACCGTGACCACGATCTCGGCTATTGCCTCGGTGAAAGCGAATTATTGGAGAGAGCACGGCCTGACGAGAGACGTTTGGCGCCGTTTTATTCGTTCACCGTGACCACGATCTCGGCTATTGCCTCGGTGAAAGCGAATTATTGGAGAGAGCACGGCCTGACGAGAGACGTTTGGCGCCGTTTTATTCGTTCACCGTGACCACGATCTCGCCTATTGCCTCGGTGAAAGCGAATTATTGGAGAGAGCACGGCCTGACGAGAGACGTTTGGCGCCGTTTTATTCGTTCACCGTGACCACGATCTCGGCTATTGCCTCGGTGAAAGCGAATTATTGGAGAGAGCACGGCCTGACGAGAGACGTTTGGCGCCGTTTTATTCGTTCACCGTGACCACGATCTCGGCTATTGCCTCGGTGAAAGCGAATTATTGGAGAGAGCACGGCCTGACGAGAGACGTTTGGCGCCGTTTTATTCGTTCACCGTGACCACGATCTCGGCTATTGCCTCGGTGAAAGCGAATTATAGGAGAGAGCACGGCCTGACGAGAGACGTTCGGCGTGGTTTTATTCGTTCACCGTGACCACGATCTCGGCTATTGCCTCGGTGAAAGCGAATTATTGGAGAGAGCACGTTCTGACGAGAGACGTTTGGCGCCGTTTTATTCGTTCACCGTGACCGCGATCTCGGCTATTGCCTCGGTGAAAGCGAATTATTGGAGAGAGCACGGCCTGACGAGAGACGTTTGGCGCCGTTCTATTCGTTCACCGTGACCACGATCTCGGCTATTGCCTCGGTGAAAGCGAATTATTGGAGAGAGCACGGCCTGACGAGAGACGTTTGGCGCCGTTTTATTCGTTCACCGTGACCACGATCTCGGCTATTGCCTCGGTGAAAGCGAATTATTGGAGAGAGCACGGCCTGACGAAAGACGTTCGGCGCGGTTTTATTCGTTCACCGTGACCACGATCTCGGCTATTGCCTCGGTGAAAGCGAATTATTGGAGAGAGCACGGCCTGACGAGAGACGTTCGGCGCGGTTTTATTCGTTCACCGTGACCACGATCTCGGCTATTGCCTCGGTGAAAGCGAATTATTGGAGAGAGCACGGCCTGACGAGAGACGTTTGGCGCCGTTTTATTCGTTCACCGTGACCACGATCTCGGCTATTGCCTCGGTGAAAGCGAATTATTGGAGAGAGCACGGCCTGACGAGAGACGTTTGGCGCCGTTTTATTTGTTCACCGTGACCACGATCTCGGCTATTGCCTCGGTGAAAGCGAATTATTGGAGAGAGCACGGCCTGACGAGAGACGTTTGGCGCCGTTTTATTCGTTCACCGTGACCACGATCTCGGCTATTGCCTCGGTGAAAGCGAATTATTGGAGAGAGCACGGCCTGACGAGAGACGATTGGCGCCGTTTTATTCGTTCACCGTGACCACGATCTCGGCTATTGCCTCGGTGAAAGCGAATTATTGGAGAGAGCACGGCCTGACGAGAGACTTTTGGCGCCGTTTTATTCGTTCACCGTGACCACGATCTCGGCTATTGCCTCGGTGAAAGCGAATTTTTGGAGAGAGCACGGCTTGACGAGAGACGTTTGGCGCCGTTTTATTCGTTCACCGTGACCACGATCTCGGCTATTGCCTCGGTGAAAGCGAATTATTGGAGAGAGCACGGCCTGACGAGAGACGTTTGGCGCGGTTTTATTCGTTCACCGTGACCACGATCTCGGCTATTGCCTCGGTGAAAGCGAATTATTGGAGAGAGCACGGCCTGACGAGAGACGTTTGGCGCCGTTTTATTCGTTCACCGTGACCACGATCTCGGCTATTGCCTCGGTGAAAGCGAATTATTGGAGAGAGCACGGCCTGACGAGAGACGTTCGGCGCGGTTTTATTCGTTCACCGTGACCACGATCTCGGCTATTGCCTCGGTGAAAGCGAATTATTGGAGAGAGCACGGCCTGACGAGAGACGTTTGGCGCTGTTTTATTCGTTCACCGTGACCACGATCTCGGCTATTGCCTCGGTGAAAGCGAATTATTGGAGAGAGCACGGCCTGACGAGAGACGTTCGGCGCGGTTTTATTCGTTCACCGTGACCACGATCTCGGCTATTGCCTCGGTGAAAGCGAATTATTGGAGAGAGCACGGCCTGACGAGAGACGTTTGGCGCCGTTTTATTCGTTCACCGTGACCACGATCTCGGCTATTGCCTCGGTGAAAGCGAATTATTGGAGAGAGCACGGCCTGACGAGAGACGTTCGACGCGGTTTATTCGTTCACCGTGACCACGATCTCGGCTATTGCCTCGGTGAAAGCGAATTATTGGAGAGAGCACGGCCTGACGAGAGACGTTTGGCGCCGTTTTATTCGTTCACCGTGACCACGATCTCGGCTATTGCCTCGGTGAAAGCGAATTATTGGAGAGAGCACGGCCTGACGAGAGACGTTTGGCGCCGTTTTGTTCGTTCACCGTGACCACGATCTCGGCTATTGCCTCGGTGAAAGCGAATTATTGGAGAGAGCACGGCCTGACGAGAGACGTTCGGCGCGGTTTTATTCGTTCACCGTGACCACGATCTCGGCTATTGCCTCGGTGAAAGCGAATTATTGGAGAGAGCACGGCCTGACGAGAGACGTTTGGCGCCGTTTTATTCGTTCACCGTGACCACGATCTCGGCTATTGCCTCGGTGAAAGCGAATTATTGGAGAGAGCACGGCCTGACGAGAGACGTTCGGCGCGGTTGTATTCGTTCACCGTGACCACGATCTCGGCTATTGCCTCGGTGAAAGCGAATTATAGGAGAGAGCACGGCCTGACGAGAGACGTTTGGCGCCGTTTTATTCGTTCACCGTGACCACGATCTCGGCTATTGCCTCGGTGAAAGCGAATAATTGGAGAGAGCACGGCCTGACGAGAGACGTTTGGCGCCGTTTTATTCGTTCACCGTGACCACGATCTCGGCTATTGCCTCGGTGAAAGCGAATTATTGGAGAGAGCATGGCCTGACGAGAGACGTTTGGCGCCGTTTTATTCGTTCACCGTGACCACGATCTCGGCTATTGCCTCGGTGAAAGCGAATTATTGGAGAGAGCACGGCCTGACGAGAGACGTTTGGCGCCGTTTTATTCGTTCACCGTGACCACGATCTCGGCTATTGCCTCGGTGAAAGCGAATTATTGGAGAGAGCACAGCCTGACGAGAGACGTTTGGCGCCGTTTTATTCGTTCACCGTGACCACGATCTCGGCTATTGCCTCGGTGAAAGCGAATTATTGGAGAGAGCACGGCCTGACGAGAGACGTTTGGCGCCGTTTTATTCGTTCACCGTGACCACGATCTCGGCTATTGCCTCGGTGAAAGCGAATTATTGGAGAGAGCACGGCCTGACGAGAGACGTTTGGCGCCGTTTTATTCGTTCACCGTGACCACGATCTCGGCTATTGCCTCGGTAAAAGCGAATTATTGGAGAGAGCACGGCCTGACGAGAGACGTTTGTCGCCGTTTTATTCGTTCACCGTGACCACGATCTCGGCTATTGCCTCGGTGAAAGCGAATTATTGGAGAGAGCATGGCCTGACGAGAGACGTTTGGCGCCGTTTTATTCGTTCACCGTGACCACGATCTCGGTTATTGCCTCGGTGAAAGCGAATTATTGGAGAGAGCACGGCCTGACGAGAGACGTTTGGCGCCGTTTTATTCGTTCACCGTGACCACGATCTCGGCTATTGCCTCGGTGAAAGCGAATTATTGGAGAGAGCACGGCCTGACGAGAGACGTTCGGCGCGGTTTTATTCGTTCACCGTGACCACGATCTCGGCTATTGCCTCGGTGAAAGCGAATTATTGGAGAGAGCACGGCCTGACGAGAGACGTTTGGCGCCGTTTTATTCGTTCACCGTGACCACGATCTCGGCTATTGCCTTGGTGAAAGCGAATTATTGGAGAGAGCACGGCCTGACGAGAGACGTTTGGCGCCGTTTTATTCGTTCCCCGTGACCACGATCTCGGCTATTGCCTCGGTGAAAGCGAATTATTGGAGAGAGCACGGCCTGACGAGAGACGTTCGGCGCGGTTTTATTCGTTCACCGTGACCACGATCTCGGCTATTGCCTCGGTGAAAGCGAATTATTGGAGAGAGCACGGCCTGACGAGAGACGTTTGGCGCCGTTTTATTCGTTCACCGTGACCACGATCTCGGCTATTGCCTCGGTGAAAGCGAATTATTGGAGAAAGCACGGCCTGACGAGAGACGTTCGACGCGGTTTATTCGTTCACCGTGACCACGATCTCGGCTATTGCCTCGGTGAAAGCGAATTATTGGAGAGAGCACGGCCTGACGAGAGACGTTTGGCGCCGTTTTATTCGTTCACCGTGACCACGATCTCGGCTATAGCCTCGGTGAAAGCGAATTATTGGAGAGAGCACGGCCTGACGAGAGACGTTTGGCGCCGTTTTATTCGTTCACCGTGACCACGATCTCGGCTATTGCCTCGGTGAAAGCGAATTATTGGAGAGAGCACGGCCTGACGAGAGACGTTCGGCGCGGTTTTATTCGTTCACCGTGACCACGATCTCGGCTATTGCCTCGGTGAAAGCGAATTATTGGAGAGAGCACGGCCTGACGAGAGACGTTTGGCGCCGTTTTATTCGTTCACCGTGACCACGATCTCGGCTATTGCCTCGGTGAAAGCGAATTATTGGAGAGAGCACAGCCTGACGAGAGACGTTCGGCGCGGTTTTATTCGTTCACCGTGACCACGATCTCGGCTATTGCCTCGGTGAAAGCGAATTATTGGAGAGAGCACGGCCTGACGAGAGACGTTTGGCGCCGTTTTATTCGTTCACCGTGACCACGATCTCGGCTATTGCCTCGGTGAAAGCGAATTATTGGAGAGAGCACGGCCTGACGAGAGACGTTCGGCGCGGTTTTATTCGTTCACCGTGACCACGATCTCGGCTATTGCCTCGGTGAAAGCGAATTATTGGAGAGAGCACGGCCTGACGAGAGACGTTTGGCGCCGTTTTATTCGTTCACCGTGACCACGATCTCGGCTATTGCCTCGGTGAAAGCGAATTATTGGAGAGAGCACGGCCTGACGAGAGACATTTGGCGCCGTTTTATTCGTTCACCGTGACCACGATCTCGGCTATTGCCTCGGTGAAAGCGAATTATTGGAGAGAGCACGGCCTGACGAGAGACGTTTGGCGCCGTTTTATTCGTTCACCGTGACCACGATCTCGGCTATTGCCTCGGTGAAAGCGAATTATTGGAGAGAGCACGGCCTGACGAGAGACGTTTGGCGCCGTTTTATTCGTTCACCGTGACCACGATCTCGGCTATTGCCTCGGTGAAAGCGAATTATTGGAGAGAGCACGGCCTGACGAGAGACGTTCGGCGCGGTTTTATTCTTTCACCGTGACCACGATCTCGGCTATTGCCTCGGTGAAAGCGAATTATTGGAGAGAGCACGGCCTTTCGAGAGACGTTTGGCGCCGTTTTATTCGTTCACCGTGACCACGATCTCGGCTATTGCCTCGGTGAAAGCGAATTATTGGAGAGAGCACGGCCTGACGAGAGACGTTCGGCGCGGTTTTATTCTTTCACCGTGACCACGATCTCGGCTATTGCCTCGGTGAAAGCGAATTATTGGAGAGAGCACGGCCTTTCGAGAGACGTTTGGCGCCGTTTTATTCGTTCACCGTGACCACGATCTCGGCTATTGCCTCGGTGAAAGCGAATTATTGGAGAGAGCACGGCCTGACGAGAGACGTTTGGCGCCGTTTTATTCGTTCACCGTGACCACGATCTCGGCTATTGCCTCGGTGAAAGCGAAATATTGGAGAGAGCACGGCTTGACGAGAGACGTTCGGCGCGGTTTTATTCGTTCACCGTGACCACGATCTCGGCTATTGCCTCGGTGAAAGCGAATTATTGGAGAGAGCACGGCCTGACGAGAGACGTTTGGCGCCGTTTTATTCGTTCACCGTGGCCACGATCTCGGCTATTGCCTCGGTGAAAGCGAATTATTGGAGAGAGCATGGCCTGACGAGAGACGTTTGGCGCCGTTTTATTCGTTCACCGTGACCACGATCTCGGCTATTGCCTCGGTGAAAGCGAATTATTGGAGAGAGCACGGCCTGACGAGAGACGTTCGGCGCGGTTTTATTCGTTCACCGTGACCACGATCTCGGCTATTGCCTCGGTGAAAGCGAATTACTGGAGAGAGCACGGCCTGACGAGAGACGTTCGGCGCGGTTTTATTCGTTCACCGTGACCACGATCTCGGCTATTGCCTCGGTGAAAGCGAATTATTGGAGAGAGCACGGCCTGACGAGAGACGTTTGGCGCCGTTTTATTCGTTCACCGTGACCACGATGTCGGCTATTGCCTCGGTGAAAGCGAATTATTGGAGAGAGCACGGCCTGACGAGAGACGTTTGGCGCCGTTTTATTCGTTCACCGTGACCACGATCTCGGCTATTGCCTCGGTGAAAGCGAATTATAGGAGAGAGCACGGCCTGACGAGAGACGTTCGGCGTGGTTTTATTCGTTCACCGTGACCACGATCTCGGCTATTGCCTCGGTGAAAGCGAATTATTGGAGAGAGCACGGCCTGACGAGAGACGTTTGGCGCCGTTTTATTCGTTCACCGTGACCGCGATCTCGGCTATTGCCTCGGTGAAAACGAATTATTGGAGAGAGCACGGCCTGACGAGAGACGTTTGGCGCCGTTCTATTCGTTCACCGTGACCATGATCTCGGCTATTGCCTCGGTGAAAGCGAATTATTGGAGAGAGCACGGCCTGACGAGAGACGTTTGGCGCCGTTTTATTCGTTCACCGTGACCACGATTTCGGCTATTGCCTCGGTGAAAGCGAATTATTGAAAAGAGCACGGCCTGACGAGATACGTTCGGCGCGGTTTTATTCGTTCACCGTGACCACGATCTCGGCTATTGCCTCGGTGAAAGCGAATTATTGGAGAGAGCACGGCCTGACGAGAGACGTTTGGCGCCGTTTTATTCGTTCACCGTGACCACGATCTCGGCTATTGCCTCGGTGAAAGCGAATTATTGGAGAGAGCACGGCCTGACGAGAGACGTTCGGCGCGGTTTTATTCGTTCACCGTGACCACGATCTCGGCTATTGCCTCGGTGAAAGCGAATTATTGGAGAGAGCACGGCCTGACGAGAGACGTTCGGCGCGGTTTTATTCGTTCACCGTGACCACGATCTCGGCTATTGCCTCGGTGAAAGCGAATTATTGGAGAGAGCACGGCCTGACGAGAGACGTTTGGCGCCGTTTTATTCGTTCACCGTGACCACGATCTCGGCTATTGCCTCGGTGAAAGCGAATTATTGGAGAGAGCACGGCCTGACGAGAGACGTTTGGCGCCGTTTTATTCGTTCACCGTGACCACGATCTCGCCTATTGCCTCGGTGAAAGCGAATTATTGGAGAGAGCACGGCCTGACGAGAGACGTTTGGCGCCGTTTTATTCGTTCACCGTGACCACGATCTCGGCTATTGCCTCGGTGAAAGCGAATTATTGGAGAGAGCACTTCCTGACGAGAGACGTTTGGCGCCGTTTTATTCGTTCACCGTGACCACGATCTCGGCTATTGCCTCGGTGAAAGCGAATTATTGGAGAGAGCACGGCCTGACGAGAGACGTTTGGCGCCGTTTTATTCGTTCACCGTGACCACGATCTCGGCTATTGCCTCGGTGAAAGCGAATTATTGGAGAGAGCACGGCCTGACGAGAGACGTTTGGCGCCGTTTTATTCGTTCACCGTGACCACGATCTCGGCTATTGCCTCGGTGAAAGCGAATTATTGGAGAGAGCGCGGCCTGACGAGAGACGTTTGGCGCCGTTTTATTCGTTCACCGTGACCACGATCTCGGCTACTGAATCGGTGAAAGCGAATTATTGGAGAGAGCACGGCCTGACGAGAGACATTTGGCGCCGTTTTATTCGTTCACCGTGACCACGATCTCGGCTTTTGCCTCGGTGAAAGCGAATTATTGGAGAGAGCACGGCCTGACGAGAGACGTTCGGCGCGGTTTTATTCGTTCACCGTGACCACGATCTCGGCTATTGCCTCGGTGAAAGCGAATTATTGGAGAGAGCACGGCCTGACGAGAGACGTTCGGCGCGGTTTTATTCGTTCACCATGACCACGATCTCGGCTATTGCCTCGGTGAAAGCGAATTATTGGAGAGAGCACGGCCTGACGAGAGACGTTCGGCGCCGTTTTATTCGTTCACCGTGACCACGATCTCGGCTATTGCCTCGGTGAAAGCGAATTATTGGAGAGAGCACGGCCTGACGAGAGACGTTTGGCGCCGTTTTATTTGTTCACCGTGACCACGATCTCGGCTATTGCCTCGGTGAAAGCGAATTATTGGAGAGAGCACGGCCTGACGAGAGACGTTTGGCGCCGTTTTATTCGTTCACCGTGACCACGATCTCGGCTATTGCCTCGGTGAAAGCGAATTATTGTAGAGAGCACGGCCTGACGAGAGACGTTTGGCGCCGTTTTATTCGTTCACCGTGACCACGATCTCGGCTATTGCCTCGGTGAAAGCGAATTATTGGAGAGAGCACGGCCTGACGAGAGACGTTTGGCGCCGTTTTATTCGTTCACCGTGACCACGATCTCGGCTATTGCCTCGGTGAAAGCGAATTATTGGAGAGAGCACGGCCTGACGAGAGACGTTTGGCGCCGTTTTATTCGTTCACCGTGACCACGATCTCGGCTATTGCCTCGGTGAAAGCGAATTATTGGAGAGAGCACGGCCTGACGAGAGACGTTCGGCGCGGTTTTATTCGTTCACCGTGACCACGATCTCGGCTATTGCCTCGGTGAAAGCGAATTATTGGAGAGAGCACGGCCTGACGAGAGACGTTCGGCGCGGTTTTATTCGTTCACCGTGACCACGATCTCCGCTATTGCCTCGGTGAAAGCGAATTATTGGAGAGAGCACGGCCTGACGAGAGACGTTTGGCGCCGTTTTATTCGTTCACCGTGACCACGATCTCGGCTATTGCCTCGGTGAAAGCGAATTATTGGAGAGAGCACGGCCTGACGAGAGACGTTTGGCGCCGTTTTATTCGTTCACCGTGACCACGATCTCGGCTATTGCCTCGGTGAAAGCGAATTATTGGAGAGAGCACGGTCTGACGAGAGACGTTTGGCGCCGTTTTATTCGTTCACCGTGACCACGATCTCGGCTATTGCCTCGGTGAAAGCGAATTATTGGAGAGAGCACGGCCTGACGAGAGACGTTCGGCGCGGTTTTATTCGTTCACCGTGACCACGATCTCGGCTATTGCCTCGGTGAAAGCGAATTATTGGAGAGAGGACGGCCTGACGAGAGACGTTTGGCGCCATTTTATTCGTTCACCGTGACCACGATCTCGGCTATTGCCTCGGTGAAAGCGAATTATTGGACAGAGCACGGCCTGACGAGAGACGTTCGGCGCGGTTTTATTCGTTCACCGTGACCACAATCTCGGCTATTGCCTCGGTGAAAGCGAATTATTGGAGAGAGCACGGCCTGACGAGAGACGTTCGGCGCGGTTTTATTCGTTCACCGTGACCACGATCTCGGCTATTGCCTCGGTGAATGCGAATTATTGGAGAGAGCACGGCCTGACGAGAGACGTTTGGCGCCGTTTTATTCGTTCACCGTGACCACGATCTCGGCTATTGCCTCGGTGAAAGCGAATTATTGGAGAGAGCACGGCCTGACGAGAGACGTTTGGCGCCGTTTTATTTGTTCACCGTGACCACGATCTCGGCTATTGCCTCGGTGAAAGCGAATTATTGGAGAGAGCACGGCCTGACGAGAGACGTTTGGCGCTGTTTTATTCGTTCACCGTGACCACGATCTCGGCTATTGCCTCGGTGAAAGCGAATTATTGGAGAGAGCACAGCCTGACGAGAGACGTTTGGCGCCGTTTTATTCGTTCACCGTGACCACGATCTCGGCTATTGCCTCGGTGAAAGCGAATAATTGGAGAGAGCACGGCCTACGAGAGACGTTTGGCGCCGTTTTATTCGTTCACCGTGACCACGATCTCGGCTATTGCCTCGGTGAAAGCGAATTATTGGAGAGAGCACGGCCTGACGAGAGACGTTTGGCGCCGTTTTATTCGTTCACCGTGACCACGATCTCGGCTATTGCCTCGGTGAAAGCGAATTATTGGAGAGAGCACGGCCTGACGAGAGACGTTTGGCGCCGTTTTATTCGTTCACCGTGACCACGATCTCGGCTATTGCCTCGGTGAAAGCGAATTATTGGAGAGAGCACGGCCTGACGAGAGACGTTCGGCGCGGTTTTATTTGTTCACCGTGACCACGATCTCGGCTATTGCCTCGGTGAAAGCGAATTATTAGAGAGAGCACGGCCTGACGAGAGACGTTCGGCGCGGTTTTATTCGTTCACCGTGACCACGATCTCGGCTATTGCCTCGGTGAAAGCGAATTATTGGAGAGAGCACGGCCTGACGAGAGACGTTTGGCGCCGTTTTATTCGTTCACCGTGACCACGATCTCGGCTATTGCCTCGGTGAAAGCGAATTATTGGAGAGAGCACGGCCTGACGAGAGATGTTTGGCGCCGTTTTATTCGTTCACCGTGACCACGATCTCGGCTATTGCCTCGGTGAAAGCGAATTATTGGAGAGAGCACGGCCTGACGAGAGACGTTTGGCGCCGTTTTATTCGTTCACCGTGACCACGATCTCGGCTATTGCCTCGGTGAAAGCGAATTATTGGAGAGAGCACGGCCTGACGAGAGACGTTTGGCGCCGTTTTATTCGTTCACCGTGACCACGATCTCGGCTATTGCCTCGGTGAAAGCGAATTATTGGAGAGAGCATGGCCTGACGAGAGACGTTTGGCGCCGTTTTATTCGTTCACCGTGACCACGATCTCGGCTATTGCCTCGGTGAAAGCGAATTATTGGAGAGAGCACGGCCTGACGAGAGACGTTTGGCGCCGTTTTATTCGTTCACCGTGACCACGATCTCGGCGATTGCCTCGGTGAAAGCGAATTATTGGAGAGAGCACGGCCTGACGAGAGACGTTCGGCGCGGTTTTATTCGTTCACCGTGACCACGATCTCGGCTATTGCCTCGGTGAAAGCGAATTATTGGAGAGAGCACGGCCTGACGAGAGACGTTTGGCGCCGTTTTATTCGTTCACCGTGACCACGATCTCGGCTATTGCCTCGGTGAAAGCGAATTATTGGAGAGAGCACGGCCTGACGAGTGACGTTTGGCGCCGTTTTATTCGTTCACCGTGACCACGATCTCGGCTATTGCCTCGGTTAAAGCGAATTATTGGAGAGAGCACGGCCTGACGAGAGACGTTCGGCGCGGTTTTATTCGTTCACCGTGACCACGATCTCGGCTATTGCCTCGGTGAAAGCGAATTATTGGAGAGAGCACGGCCTGACGAGAGACGTTTGGCGCCGTTTTATTCGTTCACCGTGACCACGATCTCGGCTATTGCCTCGGTGAAAGCGAATTATTGGAGAGAGCACGGCCTGACGAGAGACGTTCGGCGCGGTTTTATTCGTTCACCGTGACCACGATCTCGGCTATTCCCTCGGTGAAAGCGAATTATTGGAGAGAGCACGGCCTGACGAGAGACGTTTGGCGCCGTTTTATTCATTCACCGTGACCACGATCTCGGCTATTGCCTCGGTGAAAGCGAATTATTGGAGAGAGCACGGCCTGACGAGAGACGTTCGACGCGGTTTTATTCGTTCACCGTGACCACGATCTCGGCTATTGCCTCGGTGAAAGCGAATTATTGGAGAGAGCACGGCCTGACGAGAGACGTTTGGCGCCGTTTTATTCGTTCACCGTGACCACGATCTCGGCTATTGCCTCGGTGAAAGCGAATTATTGGAGAGAGCACGGCCTGACGAGAGACGTTTGGCGCCGTTTTATTCGTTCACCGTGACCACGATCTCGGCTTTTGCCTCGGTGAAAGCGAATTATTGGAGAGAGCACGGCCTGACGAGAGACGTTCGGCGCGGTTTTATTCGTTCACCGTGACCACGATCTCGGCTATTGCCTCGGTGAAAGCGAATTATTGGAGAGAGCACGGCCTGACGAGAGACGTTTGGCGCCGTTTTATTCGTTCACCGTGACCACGATCTCGGCTATTGCCTCGGTGAAAGCGAATTATTGGAGAGAGCACGGCCTGACGACAGACGTTCGGCGCGGTTTTATTCGTTCACCGTGACCACGATCTCGGCTATTGCCTCGGTGAAAGCGAATTATTGGAGAGAGCACGGCCTGACGAGAGACGTTTGGCGCCGTTTTATTCGTTCACCGTGACCACGATCTCGGCTATTGCCTCGGTGAAAGCGAATTGTTGGAGAGAGCACGGCCTGACGAGAGACGTTTGGCGCCGTTTTATTCGTTCACCGTGACCACGATCTCGGCTATTGCCTCGGTGAAAGCGAATTATTGGAGAGAGCACGGCCTGACGAGAGACGTTCGGCGCGGTTTTATTCGTTCACCGTGACCACGATCTCGGCTATTGCCTCGGTGAAAGCGAATTATTGGAGAGAGCACGGCCTGACGAGAGACGTTTGGCGCCGTTTTGTTCGTTCACCGTGACCACGATCTCGGCTATTGCCTCGGTGAAAGCGAATTATTGGAGAGAGCACGGCCTGACGAGAGACGTTCGGCGCGGTTTTATTCGTTC
Organism: Ixodes scapularis; assembly: GCF_016920785.2. Lineage (NCBI taxonomy): Eukaryota > Metazoa > Arthropoda > Arachnida > Ixodida > Ixodidae > Ixodes > Ixodes scapularis. Next base: position 45,922 of record NW_024610371.1, on the reverse strand, counting down.
ACCGTGACCACGATCTCGGCTATTGCCTCGGTGAAAGCGAATTATTGGAGAGAGCACGGCCTGACGAGAGACGTTCGGCGCGGTTTTATTCGTTCACCGTGACCACGATCTCGGCTATTGCCTCGGTGAAAGCGAATTAGTGGAGAGAGCACGGCCTGACGAGAGACGTTCGGCGCGGTTTTATTCGTTCACCGTGACCACGATCTCGGCTATTGCCTCGGTGAAAGCGAATTATTGGAGAGAGCCCGGCCTGACGAGAGACGTTCGGCGCCGTTTTATTCGTTCACCGTGACCACGATCTCGGCTATTGCCTCGGTGAAAGCGAATTATTGGAGAGAGCACGGCCTGACGAGAGACGTTCGGCGCGGTTTTATTCGTTCACCGTGACCACGATCTCGGCTATTGCCTCGGTGAAAGCGAATTATTGGAGAGAGCACGGCCTGACGAGAGACGTTCGGCGCGGTTTTATTCGTTCACCGTGACCACGATCTCGGCTATTGCCTCGGTGAAAGCGAATTATTGGAGAGAGCACGGCCTGACGAGAGACGTTCGGCGCGGTTTTATTCGTTCACCGTGACCACGATCTCGGCTATTGCCTCGGTGAAAGCGAATTATTGGAGAGAGCATGGCCTGACGAGAGACGTTTGGCGCCGTTTTATTCGTTCACCGTGACCACGATCTCGGCTATTGCCTCGGTGAAAGCGAATTATTGGAGAGAGCACGGCCTGACGAGAGACGTTTGGCGCGGTTTTATTCGTTCACCGTGACAACGATCTCGGCTATTGCCTCGGTGAAAGCGAATTATTGGAGAGAGCACGGCCTGACGAGAGACTTTCGGCGCGGTTTTATTCGTTCACCGTGACCACGATCTCGGCTATTGCCTCGGTGAAAGCGAATTATTGGAGAGAGCACGGCCTGACGAGAGACGTTCGGCGAGGTTTTATTCGTTCACCGTAACCACGATCTCGGCTATTGCCTCGGTGAAAGCGAATTATTGGAGAGAGCACGGCCTGACGAGAGACGTTCGGCGCGGTTTTATTCGTTCACCGTGACCACGATCTCGGCTATTGCCTCGGTGAAAGCGAATTATTGGAGAGAGCACGGCCTGACGAGAGACGTTCGGCGCGGTTTTATTCGTTCACCGTGACCACGATCTCGGCTATTGCCTCGGTGAAAGCGAATTATTGGAGAGAGCACGGCCTGACGAGAGACGTTCGGCGCGGTTTTATTCGTTCACCGTGACCACGATCTCGGCTATTGCCTCGGTGAAAGCGAATTATTGGAGAGAGCACGGCCTGACGAGAGACGTTCGGCGCGGTTTTATTCGTTCACCGTGACCACGACCTCGGCTATTGCCTCGGTGAAAGCGAATTATTGGAGAGAGCACGGCCTGACGAGAGACGTTCGGCGCGGTTTTATTCGTTCACCGTGACCACGATCTCGGCTATTGCCTCGGTGAAAGCGAATTATTGGAGAGAGCACGGCCTGACGAGAGACGTTCGGCGCGGTTTTATTCGTTCACCGTGACCACGATCTCGGCTATTGCCTCGGTGAAAGCGAATTATTGGAGAGAGCACGGCCTGACGAGAGACGTTCGGCGCGGTTTTATTCGTTCACCGTGACCACGATCTCGGCTATTGCCTCGGTGAAAGCGAATTATTGGAGAGAGCACGGCCTGACGAGAGACGTTCGGCGCGGTTTTATTCGTTCACCGTGACCACGATCTTGGCTATTGCCTCGGTGAAAGCGAATTATTGGAGAGAGCACGGCCTGACGAGAGACGTTCGGCGCGGTTTTATTCGTTCACCGTGACCACGATCTCGGCTATTGCCTCGGTGAAAGCGAATTATTGGAGAGAGCACGGCCTGACGAGAGACGTTCGGCGCGGTTTTATTCGTTCACCGTGACCACGATCTCGGCTATTGCCTCGGTGAAAGCGAATTATTGGAGAGAGCACGGCCTGACGAGAGACGTTTGGCGCCGTTTTATTCGTTCACCGTGACCACGATCTCGGCTATTGCCTCGGTGAAAGCGAATTATTGGAGAGAGCACGGCCTGACGAGAGACGTTCGGCGCGGTTTTATTCGTTCACCGTGTCCACGATCTCGGCTATTGCCTCGGTGAAAGCGAATTATTGGAGAGAGCACGGCCTGACGAGAGACGTTCGGCGCGGTTTTATTCGTTCACCGTGACCACGATCTCGGCTATTGCCTCGGTGAAAGCGAATTATTGGAGAGAGCACGGCCTGACGAGAGACGTTTGGCGCCGTTTTATTCGTTCACCGTGACCACGATCTCGGCTATTGCCTCGGTGAAAGCGAATTATTGGAGAGAGCACGGCCTGACGAGAGACGTTTGGCGCCGTTTTATTCGTTCACCGTGACCACGATCTCGGCTATTGCCTGGGTGAAAGCGAATTATTGGAGAGAGCACGGCCTGACGAGAGACGTTTGGCGCCGTTTTATTCGTTCACCGTGACCACGATCTCGCCTATTGCCTCGGGGAAAGCGAATTATTGGAGAGAGCACGGCCTGACGAGAGACGTTTGGCGCCGTTTTATTCGTTCACCGTGACCACGATCTCGGCTATTGCCTCGGTGAAAGCGAATTATTGGAGAGAGCACGGCCTGACGAGAGACCTTTTGGCGCCGTTTTATTCGTTCACCGTGACCACGATCTCGGCTATTGCCTCGGTGAAAGCGAATTATTGGAGAGAGCACGGCCTGACGAGAGACGTTTGGCGCCGTTTTATTCGTTCACCGTGACCACGATCTCGCCTATTGCCTCGGTGAAAGCGAATTATTGGAGAGAGCACGGCCTGACGAGAGACGTTTGGCGCCGTTTTAATTCGTTCACCGTGACCACGATCTCGGCTATTGCCTCGGTGAAAGCGAATTATTGGAGAGAGCACGGCCTGACGAGAGACGTTTGGCGCCGTTTTATTCGTTCACCGTGACCACGATCTCGGCCTATTGCCTCGGTGAAGGCGAATTATTGGAGAGAGCACGGCCTGACGAGAGACGTTGGCGCCGTTTTATTCGTTCACCGTGACCACGATCTCGCCTATTGCCTCGGTGAAAGCGAATTATTGGAGAGCACGCCTGACGAGAGACGTTTGGCGCCGTTTTATTCGTTCACCGTGACCACGATCTCGCCTATTGCCTCGGTGAAAGCGAATTATTGGAGAGAGCACGGCCTGACGAGAGACGTTTGGCGCCGTTTTATTCGTTCACCGTGACCACGATCTCGCCTATTGCCTCGGTGAAAGCGAATTATTGGAGAGGAGCGGCCTGACGAGAGACGTTTGGCGCCGTTTTAATTCGTTCACCGTGACCACGATCTCGCCTATTGCCTCGGTGAAAGCGAATTATTGGAGAGAGCACGGCCTGACGAGAGACGTTTGGCGCGGTTTTATTCGTTCACCGTGACCACGATCTCGCCTATTGCCTCGGTGAAAGCGAATTATTGGAGAGAGCACGGCCTGACGAGAGACGTTTGGCGCGGTTTTATTCGTTCACCGTGACCACGATCTCGCCTATTGCCTCGGTGAAAGCGAATTATTGGAGAGAGCACGGCCTGACGAGAGACGTTTGGCATGGTTTTATTCGTTCACCGTGACCACGATGTCGCCTATTGCCTCGGTGAAAGCGAATTATTGGAGAGAGCACGGCCTGACGAGAGACGTTTGGCGCCGTTTTATTCGTTCACCGTGACCACGATCTCGCCTATTGCCTCGGTGAAAGCGAATTATTGGAGAGAGCACGGCCTGACGAGAGACGTTTGGCGCGGTTTTATTCGTTCACCGTGACCACGATCTCGCCTATTGCCTCGGTGAAAGCGAATTATTGGAGAGAGCACTTCCTGACGAGAGACGTTTGGCGCCGTTTTATTCGTTCACCGTGACCACGATCTCGCCTATTGCCTCGGTGAAAGCGAATTATTGGAGAGAGCACGGCCTGACGAGAGACGTTTGGCGCCGTTTTATTCGTTCACCGTGACCACGATCTCGCCTATTGCCTCGGTGAAAGCGAATTATTGGAGAGAGCACGGCCTGACGAGAGACGTTTGGCGCGGTTTTATTCGTTCACCGTGACCACGATCTCGCCTATTGCCTCGGTGAAAGCGAATTATTGGAGAGAGCACGGCCTGACGAGAGACGTTTGGCGCCGTTTTATTCGTTCACCGTGACCACGATCTCGCCTATTGCCTCGGTGAAAGCGAATTATTGGAGAGAGCACGGTCTGACGAGAGACGTTTGGCGCGGTTTTATTCGTTCACCGTGACCACGATCTCGCCTATTGCCTCGGTGAAAGCGAATTATTGGAGAGAGTACGGCCTGACGAGAGACGTTTGGCGCCGTTTTATTCGTTCACCGTGACTTCGATCTCGCCTATTGCCTCGGTGAAAGCGAATTATTGGAGAGAGCACGGCCTGACGAGAGACGTTCGGCGCGGTTTTATTCGTTCACCGTGACCACGATCTCGCCTATTGCCTCGGTGAAAGCGAAATATTGGAGAGAGCACGGCCTGACGAGAGACGTTTGGCGCCGTTTTATTCGTTCACCGTGACCACGATCTCGCCTATTGCCTCGGTGAAAGCGAATTATTGGAGAGAGCACGGCCTGACGAGAGACGTTCGGCGCGGTTTTATTCGTTCACCGTGACCACGATCTCGCATATTGCCTCGGTGAAAGCGAATTATTGGAAAGAGCACGGCCTGACGAGAGACGTTTGGCGCCGTTTTATTCGTTCACCGTGACCACGATCTCGCCTATTGCCTCGGTGAAAGCGAATTATTGGAGAGAGCACGGCCTGACGAGAGACGTTTGGCGCCGTTTTATTCGTTCACCGTGACCACGATCTCGCCTATTGCCTCGGTGAAAGCGAATTATTGGAGAGAGCATGGCCTGATGAGAGACGTTTGGCGCGGTTTTATTCGTTCACCGTGACCACGATCTCGCCTATTGCCTCGGTGAAAGCGAATTATTGGAGAGAGCACGGTCTGACGAGAGACGTTTGGCGCCGTTTTATTCGTTCACCGTGACCACGATCTCGCCTATTGCCTCGGTGAAAGCGAATTATTGGAGAGAGCACGGCCTGACGAGAGACGTTTGGCGCCGTTTTATTCGTTCACCGTGACCACGATCTCGCCTATTGCCTAGGTGAAAGCGAATTATTGGAGAGAGCACGGCCTGACGAGAGACGTTTGGCGCGGTTTTATTCGTTCACCGTGACCACGATCTCGCCTATTGCCTCGGTGAAAGCGAATTATTGGAGAGAGCACGGCCTGACGAGAGACGTTTGGCGCCGTTTTATTCGTTCACCGTGACCACGATCTCGCCTATTGCCTCGGTGAAAGCGAATTATTGGAGAGAGCACGGCCTGACGAGAGACGTTTGGCGCGGTTTTATTCGTTCACCGTGACCACGATCTCGGCTATTGCCTCGGTGAAAGCGAATTATTGGAGAGAGCACGGCCTGACGAGAGACGTTTGGCGCGGTTTTATTCGTTCACCGTGACCACGATCTCGCCTATTGCCTCGGTGAAAGCGAAATATTGGAGAGAGCACGGCCTGACGAGAGACGTTTGGCGCGGTTTTATTCGTTCACCGTGACCACGATCTCGCCTATTGCCTCGGTGAAAGCGAATTATTGGAGAGAGCACGGCCTGACGAGAGACGTTCGGCGCGGTTTTATTCGTTCACCGTGACCACGATCTCGCCTATTGCCTCGGTGAAAGCGAATTATTGGAGAGAGCACGGCCTGACGAGAGACGTTTGGCGCGGTTTTATTCGTTGACCGTGACCACGATCTCGCTATTGCCTCGGTGAAAGCGAATTATTGGAGAGAGCACGGCCTGACGAGAGACGTTTGGCGCCGTTTTATTCGTTCACCGTGACCACGATCTCGGCTATTGCCTCGGTGAAAGCGAATTATTGGAGAGAGCACGGCCTGACGAGAGACGTTTGGCGCGGTTTTATTCGTTCACCGTGACCACGATCTCGCCTATTGCCTCGGTGAAAGCGAAATATTGGAGAGAGCACGGCCTGACGAGAGACGTTTGGCGCGGTTTTATTCGTTCACCGTGACCACGATCTCGCCTATTGCCTCGGTGAAAGCGAATTATTGGAGAGAGCACGGCCTGACGAGAGACGTTCGGCGCGGTTTTATTCGTTCACCGTGACCACGATCTCGCCTATTGCCTCGGTGAAAGCGAATTATTGGAAAGAGCACAGCCTGACGAGAGACGTTCGGCGCGGTTTTATTCGTTCACCGTGACCACGATCTCGCCTTTTGCCTCGGTGAAAGCGAATTATTGGAGAGAGCACGGCCTGACGAGAGACGTTTGGCGCCATTTTATTCGTTCACCGTGACCACGATCTCGCCTATTGCCTCGGTGAAAGCGAATTATTGGAGAGAGCACGGCCTGACGAGAGACGTTCGGCGCGGTTTTATTCGTTCACCGTGACCACGATCTCGCCTATTGCCTCGGTGAAAGCGAATTATTGGAGAGAGCACGGCCTGACGAGAGACGTTTGGCGCGGTTTTATTCGTTGACCGTGACCACGATCTCGCTATTGCCTCGGTGAAAGCGAATTATTGGAGAGAGCACGGCCTGACGAGAGACGTTTGGCGCCGTTTTATTCGTTCACCGTGACCACGATCTCGGCTATTGCCTCGGTGAAAGCGAATTATTGGAGAGAGCACGGCCTGACGAGAGACGTTTGGCGCGGTTTTATTCGTTCACCGTGACCACGATCTCGCCTATTGCCTCGGTGAAAGCGAAATATTGGAGAGAGCACGGCCTGACGAGAGACGTTTGGCGCGGTTTTATTCGTTCACCGTGACCACGATCTCGCCTATTGCCTCGGTGAAAGCGAATTATTGGAGAGAGCACGGCCTGACGAGAGACGTTCGGCGCGGTTTTATTCGTTCACCGTGACCACGATCTCGCCTATTGCCTCGGTGAAAGCGAATTATTGGAGAGAGCACAGCCTGACGAGAGACGTTCGGCGCGGTTTTATTCGTTCACCGTGACCACGATCTCGCCTATTGCCTCGGTGAAAGCGAATTATTGGAGAGAGCACGGCCTGACGAGAGACGTTTGGCGCCGTTTTATTCGTTCACCGTGACCACGATCTCGCCTATTGCCTCGGTGAAAGCGAATTATTGGAGAGAGCACGGCCTGACGAGAGACGTTCGGCGCGGTTTTATTCGTTCACCGTGACCACGATCTCGCCTATTGCCTCGGTGAAAGCGAATTATTGGAGAGAGCACGGCCTGACGAGAGACGTTCGGCGCGGTTTTATTCGTTCACCGTGACCACGATCTCGCCTATTGCCTCGGTGAAAGCGAATTATTGGAGAGAGCACGGCCTGACGAGAGACGTTTGGCGCGGTTTTATTCGTTCACCGTGACCACGATCTCGCCTATTGCCTCGGTGAAAGCGAATTATTGGAGAGAGCACGGCCTGACGAGAGACGTTTGGCGCGGTTTTATTCGTTCACCGTGACCACGATCTCGCCTATTGCCTCGGTGAAAGCGAATTATTGGAGAGAGCACGGCCTGACGAGAGACGTTCGGCGTGGTTTTATTCGTTCACCGTGACCACGATCTCGCCTATTGCCTCGGTGAAAGCGAATTATTGGAGAGAGCACGTCCTGACGAGAGACGTTTGGCGCCGTTTTATTCGTTCACCGTGACCACGATCTCGCCTATTGCCTCGGTGAAAGCGAATTATTGGAGAGAGCACGGCCTGACGAGAGACGTTCGGCGCGGTTTTATTCGTTCACCGTGACCACGATCTCGCCTATTGCCTTGGTGAAAGCGAATTATTGGAGAGAGCACGGCCTGACGAGAGACGATTGGCGCCGTTTTATTCGTTCACCGTGACCACGATCTCGCCTATTGCCTCGGTGAAAGCGAATTATTGGAGTAAGCACGGCCTGACGAGAGACGTTCGGCGCGGTTTTATTCGTTCACCGTGACCACGATCTCGCCTATTGCCTCGGTGAAAGCGAATTATTGGAGAGAGCACGGCCTGACGAGAGACGTTTGGCGCCGTTTTATTCGTTCACCGTGACCACGATCTCGCCTATTGCCTCGGTGAAAGCGAATTATTGGAGAGAGCACGGCCTGACGAGAGACGTTTGGCGCGGTTTTATTCGTTCACCGTGACCACGATCTCGCCTATTTCCTCGGTGAAAGCGAATTATTGGAGAGAGCACGGCCTGACGAGAGACGTTTGGCGCGGTTTTATTCGTTCACCGTGACTACGATCTCGCCTATTGCCTCGGTGAAAGCGAATTATTGGAGAGAGCACGGCCTGACGAGAGACGTTTGGCGCCGTTTTATTCGTTCACCGTGACCACGATCTCGCCTATTGCCTCGGTGAAAGCGAATTATTGGAGAGAGCACGGCCTGACGAGAGACGTTTGGCGCGGTTTTATTCGTTCACCGTGACCACGATCTCGCCTATTGCCTCGGTGAAAGCGAATTATTGGAGAGAGCACGGCCTGACGAGAGACGTTTGGCGCCGTTTTATTCGTTCACCGTGACCACGATCTCGCCTATTGCCTCGGTGAAAGCGAATTATTGGAGAGAGCACGGCCTGACGAGAGACGTTTGGCGCCGTTTTATTCGTTCACCGTGACCACGATCTCGCCTATTGCCTCGGTGAAAGCGAATTATTGGAGAGAGCACGGCCTGACGAGAGACGTTTGGCGCGGTTTTATTCGTTCACCGTGACCACGATCTCGCCTATTGCCTCGGTGAAAGCGAATTATTGGAGAGAGCACGGCCTGACGAGAGACGTTTGGCGCGGTTTTATTCGTTCACCGTGACCACGATCTCGCCTATTGCCTCGGTGAAAGCGAATTATTGAAGAGAGCACGGCCTGACGAGAGACGTTTGGCGCCGTTTTATTCGTTCACCGTGACCACGATCTCGCCTATTGCCTCGGTGAAAGCGAATTATTGGAGAGAGCACGGCCTGACGAGAGACGTTTGGCGCGGTTTTATTCGTTCACCGTGACCACGATCTCGCCTATTGCCTCGGTGAAAGCGAATTATTGGAGAGAGCACGGCCTGACGAGAGACGTTTGGCGCCGTTTTATTCGTTCACCGTGACCACGATCTCGCCTATTGCCTCGGTGAAAGCGAATTATTGGAGAGAGCACGGCCTGACGAGAGACGTTCGGCGCGGTTTTATTCGTTCACCGTGACCACGATCTCGCATATTGCCTCGGTGAAAGCGAATTATTGGAAAGAGCACGGCCTGACGAGAGACGTTTGGCGCCGTTTTATTCGTTCACCGTGACCACGATCTCGCCTATTGCCTCGGTGAAAGCGAATTATTGGAGAGAGCACGGCCTGACGAGAGACGTTTGGCGCCGTTTTATTCGTTCACCGTGACCACGATCTCGCCTATTGCCTCGGTGTAAGCGAATTATTGGAGAGAGCACGGCCTGATGAGAGACGTTTGGCGCGGTTTTATTCGTTCACCGTGACCACGATCTCGCCTATTGCCTCGGTGAAAGCGAATTATTGGAGAGAGCACGGCCTGACGAGAGACGTTTGGCGCCGTTTTATTCGTTCACCGTGACCACGATCTCGCCTATTGCCTCGGTGAAAGCGAATTATTGGAGAGAGCACGGCCTGACGAGAGACGTTTGGCGCGGTTTTATTCGTTCACCGTGACCACGATCTCGCCTATTGCCTCGGTGAAAGCGAATTATTGGAGAGAGCACGGCCTGACGAGAGACGTTTGGCGCCGTTTTATTCGTTCACCGTGACCACGATCTCGCCTATTGCCTCGGTGAAAGCAAATTATTGGAGAGAGCACGGCCTGACGAGAGACGTTTGGCGCGGTTTTATTCGTTCACCGTGACCACGATCTCGGCTATTGCCTCGGTGAAAGCGAATTATTGGAGAGAGCACGGCCTGACGAGAGACGTTTGGCGCGGTTTTATTCGTTCACCGTGACCACGATCTCGCCTATTGCCTCGGTGAAAGCGAAATATTGGAGAGAGCACGGCCTGACGAGAGACGTTTGGCGCGGTTTTATTCGTTCACCGTGACCACGATCTCGCCTATTGCCTCGGTGAAAGCGAATTATTGGAGAGAGCACGGCCTGACGAGAGACGTTCGGCGCGGTTTTATTCGTTCACCATGACCACGATCTCGCCTATTGCCTCGGTGAAAGCGAATTATTGGAGAGAGCACGGCCTGACGAGAGACGTTTGGCGCGGTTTTATTCGTTGACCGTGACCACGATCTCGCCATTGCCTCGGTGAAAGCGAATTATTGGAGAGAGCACGGCCTGACGAGAGACGTTTGGCGCCGTTTTATTCGTTCACCGTGACCACGATCTCGGCTATTGCCTCGGTGAAAGCGAATTATTGGAGAGAGCACGGCCTGACGAGAGACGTTTGGCGCGGTTTTATTCGTTCACCGTGACCACGATCTCGCCTATTGCCTCGGTGAAAGCGAAATATTGGAGAGAGCACGGCCTGACGAGAGACGTTTGGCGCGGTTTTATTCGTTCACCGTGACCACGATCTCGCCTATTGCCTCGGTGAAAGCGAATTATTGGAGAGAGCACGGCCTGACGAGAGACGTTCGGCGCGGTTTTATTCGTTCACCGTGACCACGATCTCGCCTATTGCCTCGGTGAAAGCGAATTATTGGAGAGAGCACAGCCTGACGAGAGACGTTCGGCGCGGTTTTATTCGTTCACCGTGACCACGATCTCGCCTATTGCCTCGGTGAAAGCGAATTATTGGAGAGAGCACGGCCTGACGAGAGACGTTTGGCGCCGTTTTATTCGTTCACCGTGACCACGATCTCGCCTATTGCCTCGGTGAAAGCGAATTATTGGAGAGAGCACGGCCTGACGAGAGACGTTCGGCGCGGTTTTATTCGTTCACCGTGACCACGATCTCGCCTATTGCCTCGGTGAAAGCGAATTATTGGAGAGAGCACGGCCTGACGAGAGACGTTTGGCGCCGTTTTATTCGTTCACCGTGACCACGATCTCGCCTATTGCCTCGGTGAAAGCGAATTATTGGAGAGAGCACGGCCTGACGAGAGACGTTCGGCGCGGTTTTATTCGTTCACCGTGACCACGATCTCGCCTATTGCCTCGGTGAAAGCGAATTATTGGAGAGAGCACGGCCTGACGAGAGACGTTCGGTGCGGTTTTATTCGTTCACCGTGACCACGATCTCGCCTATTGCCTCGGTGAAAGCGAATTATTGGAGAGAGCACTGCCTGACGAGAGACGTTTGGCGCCGTTTTATTCGTTCACCGTGACCACGATCTCGCCTATTGCCTCGGTGAAAGCGAATTATTGGAGAGAGCACGGCCTGACGAGAGACGTTTGGCGCGGTTTTATTCGTTCACCGTGACCACGATCTCGCCTATTGCCTCGGTGAAAGCGAATTATTGGAGAGAGCACGGCCTGACGAGAGACGTTTGGCGCGGTTTTATTCGTTCACCGTGACCACGATCTCGCCTATTGCCTCGGTGAAAGCGAATTATTGGAGAGAGCACGGCCTGACGAGAGACGTTTGGCGCGGTTTTATTCGTTCACCGTGACCACGATCTCGCCTATTGCCTCGGTGAAAGCGAATTATTGGAGAGAGCACGGCCTGACGAGAGACGTTTGGCGCCGTTTTATTCGTTCACCGTGACCACGATCTCGCCTATTGCCTCGGTGAAAGGGAATTATTGGAGAGAGCACGGCCTGACGAGAGACGTTCGGCGCCGTTTTATTTGTTCACCGTGACCACGATCTCGCCTATTGCCTCGGTGAAAGCGAATTATTGGAGAGAGCACGGCCTGACGAGAGACGTTTGGCGCCGTTTTATTCGTTCACCGTGACCACGATCTCGCCTATTGCCTCGGTGAAAGCGAATTATTGGAGAGAGCACGGCCTGACGAGAGACGTTTGGCGCGGTTTTATTCGTTCACCGTGACCACGATCTCGCCTATTGCCTCGGTGAAAGCGAATTATTTTAGAGAGCACGGCCTGACGAGAGACGTTTGGCGCCGTTTTATTCGTTCACCGTGACCATGATCTCGCCTATTGCCTCGGTGAAAGCGAATTATTGGAGAGAGAACGGCCTGACGAGAGACGTTTGGCTCGGTTTTATTCGTTCACCGTGACCACGATCTCGGCTATTGCCTCGGTGAAAGCGAATTATTGGAGAGAGCACGGCCTGACGAGAGACGTTTGGCGCGGTTTTATTCGTTCACCGTGACCACGATCTCGCCTATTGCGGCGGTGAAAGCGAAATATTGGAAAGAGCACGGCCTGACGAGAGACGTTTGGCGCGGTTTTATTTGTTCACCGTGACCACGATCTCGCCTATTGCCTCGGTGAAAGCGAATTATTGGAGAGAGCACGGCCTGACGAGAGACGTTCGGCGCGGTTTTATTCGTTCACCGTGACCACGATCTCGCCTATTGCCTCGGTGAAAGCGAATTATTGGAGAGAGCACGGCCTGACGAGAGACGTTTGGCGCGGTTTTATTCGCTGACCGTGACCACGATCTCGCTATTGCCTCGGTGAAAGCGAATTATTGGAGAGAGCACGGCCTGACGAGAGACGTTTGGCGCCGTTTTATTCGTTCACCGTGACCACGATCTCGGCTATTGCCTCGGTGAAAGCGAATTATTGGAGAAAGCACGGCCTGACGAGAGACGTTTGGCGCGGTTTTATTCGTTCACCGTGACCACGATCTCGCCTATTGCCTCGGTGAAAGCGAAATATTGGAGAGAGCACGGCCTGACAAGAGTCGTTTGGCGCGGTTTTATTCGTTCACCGTGACCACGATCTCGCCTATTGCCTCGGTGAAAGCGAATTATTGGAGAGAGCACGGCCTGACGAGAGACGTTCGGCGCGGTTTTATTCGTTCACCGTGACCACGATCTCGCCTATTGCCTCGGTGAAAGCGAATTATTGGAGAGAGCACAGCCCGACGAGAGACGTTCGGCGCGGTTTTATTCGTTCACCGTGACCACGATCTCGCCTATTGCCTCGGTGAAAGCGAATTATTGGAGAGAGCACGGCCTGACGAGAGACGTTTGGCGCCGTTTTATTCGTTCACCGTGACCACGATCTCGCCTATTGCCTCGGTGAAAGCGAATTATTGGAGAGAGCACGGCCTGACGAGAGACGTTCGGCGCGGTTTTATTCGTTCACCGTGACCACGATCTCGCCTATTGCCTCGGTGAAAGCGAATTATTGGAGAGAGCACGGCCTCACGAGAGACGTTTGGCGCTGTTTTATTTGTTCACCGTGACCACGATCTCGCCTATTGCCTCGGTGAAAGCGAATTATTGGAGAGAGCACGGCCTGACGAGAGACGTTCGGCGCGGTTTTATTCGTTCACCGTGACCACGATCTCGCCTATTGCCTCGGTGAAAGCGAATTATTGGAGAGAGCACGGCCTGACGAGAGACGTTCGGCGCGGTTTTATTCGTTCACCGTGACCACGATCTCGCCTATTGCCTCGGTGAAAGCGAATTATTGGAGAGAGCACGGCCTGACGAGAGACGTTTGGCGCCGTTTTATTCGTTCACCGTGACCACGATCTCGCCTATTGCCTCGGTGAAAGCGAATTATTGGAGAGAGCACGGCCTGACGAGAGACGTTCGGCGCGGTTTTATTCGTTCACCGTGACCACGATCTCGCCTATTGCCTCGGTGAAAGCGAATTATTGGAGAGAGCACGGCCTGACGAGAGACGTTCGGCGCGGTTTTATTCGTTCACCGTGACCACGATCTCGCCTATTGCCTCGGTGAAAGCGAATTATTGGAGAGAGCACGGCCTGACGAGAGACGTTTGGCGCGGTTTTATTCGTTCACCGTGACCACAATCTCGCCTATTGCCTCGGTGAAAGCGAATTATTGGAGAGAGCACGGCCTGACGAGAGACGTTCGGCGCGGTTTTATCGTTCACCGTGACCACGATCTCGCCTATTGCCTCGGTGAAAGCGAATTATTGGAGAGAGCACGGCCTGACGAGAGACGTTTGGCGCCGTTTTATTCGTTCACCGTGACCACGATCTCGCCATTGCCTCGGTGAAAGCGAATTATTGGAGAGAGCACGGCCTGACGAGAGACGTTTGGCGCCGTTTTATTCGTTCACCGTGACCACGATCTCGGCTATTGCCTCGGTGAAAGCGAATTATTGGAGAGAGCACGGCCTGACGAGAGACGTTTGGCGCGGTTTTATTCGTTCACCGTGACCACGATCTCGCCTATTGCCTCGGTGAAAGCGAAATATTGGAGAGAGCACGGCCTGACGAGAGACGTTTGGCGCGGTTTTATTCGTTCACCGTGACCACGATCTCGCCTATTGCCTCGGTGAAAGCGAATTATTGGAGAGAGCACGGCCTGACGAGAGACGTTCGGCGCGGTTTTATTCGTTCACCGTGACCACGATCTCGCCTATTGCCTCGGTGAAAGCGAATTATTGGAGAGAGCACAGCCTGACGAGCGACGTTCGGCGCGGTTTTATTCGTTCACCGTGACCACGATCTCGCCTATTGCCTCGGTGAAAGCGAATTATTGGAGAGAGCACGGCCTGACGAGAGACGTTTGGCGCCGTTTTATTCGTTCACCGTGACCACGATCTCGCCTATTGCCTCGGTGAAAGCGAATTATTGGAGAGAGCACGGCCTGACGAGAGACGTTCGGCGCGGTTTTATTCGTTCACCGTGACCACGATCTCGCCTATTGCCTCGGTGAAAGCGAATTATTGGAGAGAGCACGGCCTGACGAGAGACGTTTGGCGCCGTTTTATTCGTTCACCGTGACCACGATCTCGCCTATTGCCTCGGTGAAAGCGAATTATTGGAGAGAGCACGGCCTGACGAGAGACGTTCGGCGCGGTTTTATTCGTTCACCGTGACCACGATCTCGCCTATTGCCTCGGTGAAAGCGAATTATTGGAGAGAGCACGGCCTGACGAGAGACGTTCGGTGCGGTTTTATTCGTTCACCGTGACCACGATCTCGCCTATTGCCTCGGTGAAAGCGAATTATTGGAGAGAGCACTGCCTGACGAGAGACGTTTGGCGCCGTTTTATTCGTTCACCGTGACCACGATCTCGCCTATTGCCTCGGTGAAAGCGAATTATTGGAGAGAGCACGGCCTGACGAGAGACGTTTGGCGCGGTTTTATTCGTTCACCGTGACCACGATCTCGCCTATTGCCTCGGTGAAAGCGAATTATTGGAGAGAGCACGGCCTGACGAGAGACGTTTGGCGCGGTTTTATTCGTTCACCGTGACCACGATCTCGCCTATTGCCTCGGTGAAAGCGAATTATTGGAGAGAGCACGGCCTGACGAGAGACGTTTGGCGCGGTTTTATTCGTTCACCGTGACCACGATCTCGCCTATTGCCTCGGTGAAAGCGAATTATTGGAGAGAACACGGCCTGACGAGAGACGTTTGGCGCGGTTTTATTCGTTCACCGTGACCACGATCTCGCCTATTGCCTCGGTGAAAGCGAATTATTGGAGAGAGCACGGCCTGACGAGAGACGTTTGGCGCGGTTTTATTCGTTCACCGTGACCACGATCTCGCCTATTGCCTCGGTGAAAGCGAATTATTGGAGAGAGCACGGCCTGACGAGAGACGTTTGGCGCCGTTTTATTCGTTCACCGTGACCACGATCTCGCCTATTGCCTCGGTGAAAGGGAATTATTGGAGAGAGCACGGCCTGACGAGAGATGTTCGGCGCCGTTTTATTCGTTCACCGTGACCACGATCTCGCCTATTGCCTCGGTGAAAGCGAATTATTGGAGAGAGCACGGCCTGACGAGAGACGTTTGGCGCCGTTTTATTCGTTCACCGTGACCACGATCTCGCCTATTGCCTCGGTGAAAGCGAATTATTGGAGAGAGCACGGCCTGACGAGAGACGTTTGGCGCGGTTTTATTCGTTCACCGTGACCACGATCTCGCCTATTGCCTCGGTGAAAGCGAATTATTGGAGAGAGCACGGCCTGACGAGAGACGTTTGGCGCCGTTTTATTCGTTCACCGTGACCACGATCTCGCCTATTGCCTCGGTGAAAGCGAATTATTGGAGAGAGCACGGCCTGACGAGAGACGTTTGGCGCGGTTTTATTCGTTCACCGTGACCACGATCTCGGCTATTGCCTCGGTGAAAGCGAATTATTGGAGAGAGCACGGCCTGACGAGAGACGTTTGGCGCGGTTTTATTCGTTCACCGTGACCACGATCTCGCCTATTGCCGCGGTGAAAGCGAAATATTGGAAAGAGCACGGCCTGACGAGAGACGTTTGGCGCGGTTTTATTCGTTCACCGTGACCACGATCTCGCCTATTGCCTCGGTGAAAGCGAATTATTGGAGAGAGCACGGCCTGACGAGAGACGTTCGGCGCGGTTTTATTCGTTCACCGTGACCACGATCTCGCCTATTGCCTCGGTGAAAGCGAATTATTGGAGAGAGCACGGCCTGACGAGAGACGTTTGGCGCGGTTTTATTCGCTGACCGTGACCACGATCTCGCTATTGCCTCGGTGAAAGCGAATTATTGGAGAGAGCACGGCCTGACGAGAGACGTTTGGCGCCGTTTTATTCGTTCACCGTGACCACGATCTCGGCTATTGCCTCGGTGAAAGCGAATTATTGGAGAAAGCACGGCCTGACGAGAGGCGTTTGGCGCGGTTTTATTCGTTCACCGTGACCACGATCTCGCCTATTGCCTCGGTGAAAGCGAAATATTGGAGAGAGCACGGCCTGACAAGAGTCGTTTGGCGCGGTTTTATTCGTTCACCGTGACCACGATCTCGCCTATTGCCTCGGTGAAAGCGAATTATTGGAGAGAGCACGGCCTGACGAGAGACGTTCGGCGCGGTTTTATTCGTTCACCGTGACCACGATCTCGCCTATTGCCTCGGTGAAAGCGAATTATTGGAGAGAGCACAGCCCGACGAGAGACGTTCGGCGCGGTTTTATTCGTTCACCGTGACCACGATCTCGCCTATTGCCTCGGTGAAAGCGAATTATTGGAGAGAGCACGGCCTGACGAGAGACGTTTGGCGCCGTTTTATTCGTTCACCGTGACCACGATCTCGCCTATTGCCTCGGTGAAAGCGAATTATTGGAGAGAGCACGGCCTGACGAGAGACGTTCGGCGCGGTTTTATTCGTTCACCGTGACCACGATCTCGCCTATTGCCTCGGTGAAAGCGAATTATTGGAGAGAGCACGGCCTGACGAGAGACGTTTGGCGCCGTTTTATTCGTTCACCGTGACCACGATCTCGCCTATTGCCTCGGTGAAAGCGAATTATTGGAGAGAGCACGGCCTGACGAGAGACGTTCGGCGCGGTTTTATTCGTTCACCGTGACCACGATCTCGCCTATTGCCTCGGTGAAAGCGAATTATTGGAGAGAGCACGGCCTGACGAGAGACGTTCGGCGCGGTTTTATTCGTTCACCGTGACCACGATCTCGCCTATTGCCTCGGTGAAAGCGAATTATTGGAGAGAGCACGGCCTGACGAGAGACGTTTGGCGCCGTTTTATTCGTTCACCGTGACCACGATCTCGCCTATTGCCTCGGTGAAAGCGAATTATTGGAGAGAGCACGGCCTGACGAGAGACGTTCGGCGCGGTTTTATTCGTTCACCGTGACCACGATCTCGCCTATTGCCTCGGTGAAAGCGAATTATTGGAGAGAGCACGGCCTGACGAGAGACGTTCGGCGCGGTTTTATTCGTTCACCGTGACCACGATCTCGCCTATTGCCTCGGTGAAAGCGAATTATTGGAGAGAGCACGGCCTGACGAGAGACGTTTGGCGCGGTTTTATTCGTTCACCGTGACCACAATCTCGCCTATTGCCTCGGTGAAAGCGAATTATTGGAGAGAGCACGGCCTGACGAGAGACGTTCGGCGCGGTTTTATTCGTTCACCGTGACCACGATCTCGCCTATTGCCTCGGTGAAAGCGAATTATTGGAGAGAGCACGGCCTGACGAGAGACGTTTGGCGCCATTTTATTCGTTCACCGTGACCACGATCTCGCCTATTTCCTCGGTGAAAGCGAATTATTGGAGAGGAGCACGGCCTGACGAGAGACGTTTGGCGCGGTTTTATTCGTTCACCGTGACCACGATCTCGCCTATTGCCTCGGTGAAAGCGAATTATTGGAGAGAGCACGGCCTGACGAGAGACGTTTGGCGCGGTTTTATTCGTTCACCGTGACCACGATCTCGCCTATTGCCTCGGTGAAAGCGAATTATTGGAGAGGGCACGGCCTGACGAGAGACGTTTGGTGCGGTTTTATTCGTTCACCGTGACCACGATCTCGCCTATTGCCTCGGTGAAAGCGAATTATTGGAGAGAGCACGGCCTGACGAGAGACGTTTGGCGCGGTTTTATTCGTTCACCGTGACCACGATCTCGGCTATTGCCTCGGTGAAAGCGAAATATTGGAGAGAGAACGGCCTGACGAGAGACGTTTGGCGCGGTTTTATTCGTTCACCGTGACCACGATCTCGCCTATTGCCCTCGGTGAAAGCGAATTATTGGAGAGAGCACGGCCTGACGAGAGACGTTTGGCGCCGTTTTATTCGTTCACCGGGACCACGATCTCGCCTATTGCCTCGGTGAAAGCGAATTATTGGAGAGAGAACGGCCTGACGAGAGACGTTTGGCGCGGTTTTATTCGTTCACCGTGACCACGATCTCGCCTATTGCCTCGGTGAAAGCGAATTATTGGAGAGAGCACGGCCTGACGAGAGACGTTTGGCGCGGTTTTATTCGTTCACCGTGACCACGATCTCGCCTATTGCCTCGGTGAAAGCGAATTATTGGAGAGAGCACGGCCTGACGAGAGACGTTTGGCGCGGTTTTATTCGTTCACCGTGACCACGATCTCGCCTATTGCCTCGGTGAAAGCGAATTATTGGAGAGAGCACGGCCTGACGAGAGACGTTTGGCGCCGTTTTATTCGTTCACCGTGACCACGATCTCGCCTATTGCCTCGGTGAAAGCGAATTATTGGAGAGAGCACGGCCTGACGAGAGACGTTCGGCGCGGTTTTATTCGTTCACCGTGACCACGATCTCGCCTATTGCCTCGGTGAAAGCGAATTATTGGAGAGAGCACGGCCTGACGAGAGACGTTTGGCGCGGTTTTATTCGTTCACCGTGACCACGATCTCGCCTATTGCCTCGGTGAAAGCGAATTATTGGAGAGAGCACGGCCTGACGAGAGACGTTCGGCGCGGTTTTATTCGTTCACCGTGACCACAATCTCGCCTATTGCCTCGGTGAAAGCGAATTATTGGAGAGAGCACGGCCTGACGAGAGACGTTTGGCGCGGTTTTGTTCGTTCACCGTGACCACGATCTCGCCTATTGCCTCGGTGAAAGCGAATTATTGGAGAGAGCACGGCCTGACGAGAGACGTTCGGCGCGGTTTTATTCGTTCACCGTGACCACGATCTCGCCTATTGCCTCGGTGAAAGCGAATTATTGGAGTAAGCACGGCCTGACGAGAGACGTTCGGCGCGGTTTTATTCGTTCACCGTGACCACGATCTCGCCTATTGCCTCGGTGAAAGCGAATTATTGGAGAGAGCACGGCCTGACGAGAGACGTTTGGCGCGGTTTTATTCGTTCACCGTGACCACGATCTCGCCTATTGCCTCGGTGAAAGCGAATTATTGGAGAGAGCACGGCCTGACGAGAGACGTTCGGCGCGGTTTTATTCGTTCACCGTGACCACGATCTCGCCTCTTGCCTCGGTGAAAGCGAATTATTGGAGAGAGCACGGCCTGACGAGAGACGTTTGGCGCCGGTTTATTCGTTCACCGTGACCACGATCTCGCCTATTGCCTCGGTGAAAGCGAATTATTGGAGAGAGCACGGCCTGACGAGAGACGTTCGGCGCGGTTTTATTCGTTCACCGTGACCACGATCTCGCCTATTGCCTCGGTGAAAGCGAATTATTGGAGAGAGCACGGCCTGACGAGAGACGTTTGGTGCGGTTTTATTCGTTCACCGTGACCACGATCTCGCCTATTGCCTCGGTGAAAGCGAATTATTGGAGAGAGCACGGCCTGACGAGAGACGTTTGGCGCGGTTTTATTCGTTCACCGTGACCACGATCTCGCCTATTGCCTCGGTGAAAGCAAATTATTGGAGAGAGCACGGCCTGACGAGAGACGTTTGGCGCCGTTTTATTCGTTCACCGTGACCACGATCTCGCCTATTGCCTCGGTGAAAGCGAATTATTGGAGAGAGCACGGCCTGACGAGAGACGTTTGGCGCGGTTTTATTCGTTCACCGTGACCACGATCTCGCCTATTGCCTCGAAGCGAATTATTGGAGTAAGCACGGCCTGACGAGAGACGTTCGGCGCGGTTTTATTCGTTCACCGTGACCACGATCTCGCCTATTGCCTCGGTGAAAGCGAATTATTGGAGAGAGCACGGCCTGACGAGAGACGTTTGGCGCGGTTTTATTCGTTCACCGTGACCACGATCTTGCCTATTGCCTCGGTGAAAGCGAATTATTGGAGAGAGCACGGCCTGACGAGAGACGTTCGGCGCGGTTTTATTCGTTCACCGTGACCACGATCTCGCCTATTGCCTCGGTGAAAGCGAATTATTGGAGTAAGCACGGCCTGACGAGAGACGTTCGGCGCGGTTTTATTCGTTCACCGTGACCACGATCTCGCCTATTGCCTCGGTGAAAGCGAATTATTGGAGAGAGCACGGCCTGACGAGAGACGTTTGGCGCGGTTTTATTCGTTCACCGTGACCACGATCTCGCCTATTGCCTCGGTGAAAGCGAATTATTGGAGAGAGCACGGCCTGACGAGAGACGTTCGGCGCGGTTTTATTCGTTCACCGTGACCACGATCTCGCCTCTTGCCTCGGTGAAAGCGAATTATTGGAGAGAGCACGGCCTGACGAGAGACGTTTGGCGCCGGTTTATTCGTTCACCGTGACCACGATCTCGCCTATTGCCTCGGTGAAAGCGAATTATTGGAGAGAGCACGGCCTGACGAGAGACGTTCGGCGCGGTTTTATTCGTTCACCGTGACCACGATCTCGCCTATTGCCTCGGTGAAAGCGAATTATTGGAGAGAGCACGGCCTGACGAGAGACGTTTGGTGCGGTTTTATTCGTTCACCGTGACCACGATCTCGCCTATTGCCTCGGTGAAAGCGAATTATTGGAGAGAGCACGGCCTGACGAGAGACGTTTGGCGCGGTTTTATTCGTTCACCGTGACCACGATCTCGCCTATTGCCTCGGTGAAAGCAAATTATTGGAGAGAGCACGGCCTGACGAGAGACGTTTGGCGCCGTTTTATTCGTTCACCGTGACCACGATCTCGCCTATTGCCTCGGTGAAAGCGAATTATTGGAGAGAGCACGGCCTGACGAGAGACGTTTGGCGCGGTTTTATTCGTTCACCGTGACCACGATCTCGCCTATTGCCTCGAAGCGAATTATTGGAGTAAGCACGGCCTGACGAGAGACGTTCGGCGCGGTTTTATTCGTTCACCGTGACCACGATCTCGCCTATTGCCTCGGTGAAAGCGAATTATTGGAGAGAGCACGGCCTGACGAGAGACGTTTGGCGCCGTTTTATTCGTTCACCGTGACCACGATCTCGCCTATTGCCTCGGTGAAAGCGAATTATTGGAGAGAGCACGGCCTGACGAGAGACGTTTGGCGCCGTTTTATTCGTTCACCGTGACCACGATCTCGCCTATTGCCTCGGTGAAAGCGAATTATTGGAGAGAGCACGGCCTGACGAGAGACGTTTGGCGCCGTTTTATTCGTTCACCGTGACCACGATCTCGCCTATTGCCTCGGTGAAAGCGAATTATTGGAGAGAGCACGGCCTGACGAGAGACGTTTGGCGCGGTTTTATTCGTTCACCGTGACCACGATCTCGCCTATTGCCTCGGTGAAAGCGAATTATTGGAGAGAGCAGGGCCTGACGAGAGACGTTTGGCGCCGTTTTATTCGTTCACCGTGACCACGATCTCGCCTATTGCCTCGGTGAAAGCGAATTATTGGAGAGAGCACGGCCTGACGAGAGACGTTCGGCGCCATTTTATTCGTTCACCGTGACCACGATCTCGCCTATTGCCTCGCTGAAAGCGAATTATTGGAGAGAGCACGGCCTGACGAGAGACGTTCGGCGCGGTTTTATTCGTTCACCGTGACCACGATCTCGCCTATTGCCTCGGTGAAAGCGAATTATTGGAGACAGCACGGCCTGACAAGAGACGTTCGGCGCGGTTTTATTCGTTCACCGTGACCACGATCTCGCCTATTGCCTCGGTGAAAGCGAATTATTGGAGAGAGCACGGCCTGACGAGAGACGTTTGGCGCCGTTTTATTCGTTCACCGTGACCACGATCTCGCCTATTGCCTCGGTGAAAGCGAATTATTGGAGAGAGCACGGCCTGACGAGAGACGTTTGGCGCCGTTTTATTCGTTCACCGTGACCACGATCTCGCCTATTGCCTCGGTGAAAGCGAATTATTGGAGAGAGCACGGCCTGACGAGAGACGTTTGGCGCGGTTTTATTCGTTCACCGTGACCACGATCTCGCCTATTGCCTCGGTGAAAGCGAATTATTGGAGAGAGCACGGCCTGACGAGAGACGTTTGGCGCCGTTTTATTCGTTCACCGTGACCACGATCTCGCCTATTGCCTCGGTGAAAGCGAATTATTGGAGTAAGCACGGCCTGACTAGAGACGTTCGGCGCGGTTTTATTCGTTCACCGTGACCACGATCTCGCCTATTGCCTCGGTGAAAGCGAATTATTGGAGAAAGCACGGCCTGACGAGAGACGTTCGGCGCGGTTTTATTCGTTCACCGTGACCACAATCTCGCCTATTGCCTCGGTGAAAGCGAATTATTGGAGAGAGCACGGCCTGACGAGAGACGTTTGGCGCCGTTTTATTCGTTCACCGTGACCACGATCTCGCCTATTGCCTCGGTGAAAGCGAAATATTGGAGAGAGCACGGCCTGACGAGAGACGTTTGGCGCGGTTTTATTCGTTCACCGTGACCACGATCTTGCCTATTGCCTCGGTGAAAGCGAATTATTGGAGAGAGCACGGCCTGACGAGAGACGTTCGGCGCGGTTTTATTCGTTCACCGTGACCACGATCTCGCCTATTGCCTCGGTGAAAGCGAATTATTGGAGAGAGCACGGCCTGACGAGAGACGTTTGGCGCGGTTTTATTCGTTCACCGTGACCACGATCTCGCCTATTGCCTCGGTGAAAGCGAATTATTGGAGAGAGCACGGCCTGACGAGAGACGTTCGGCGCGGTTTTATTCGTTCACCGTGACCACGATCTCGCCTATTGCCTCGGTGAAAGCGAATTATTGGAGAGAGCACGGCCTGACGAGAGACGTTCGGCGCGGTTTTATTCGTTCACCGTGACCACGATCTCGCCTATTGCCTCGGTGAAAGCGAATTATTGGAGAGAGCACGGCCTGACGAGAGACGTTCGGCGCGGTTTTATTCGTTCACCGTGACCACGATCTCGCCTATTGCCTCGGTGAAAGCGAATTATTGGAGAGAGCACGGCCTGACGAGAGACGTTTGGCGCGGTTTTATTCGTTCACCGTGACCACGATCTCGCCTATTGCCTCGGTGAAAGCGAATTATTGGAGAGAGCACGGCCTGACGAGAGACGTTTGGCGCGGTTTTATTCGTTCACCGTGACCACGATCTCGCCTATTGCCTCGGTGAAAGCGAATTATTGGAGAGAGCACGGCCTGACGAGAGACGTTCGGCGCGGTTTTATTCGTTCACCGTGACCACGATCTCGCCTATTGCCTCGGTGAAAGCGAATTATTGGAGAGAGCACGGCCTGACGAGAGACGTTTAGCGCCGTTTTATTCGTTCACCGTGACCACGATCTCGCCTATTGCCTCGGTGAAAGCGAATTATTGGAGAGAGCACGGCCTAACGAGAGACGTTCGGCGCGGTTTTATTCGTTCACCGTGACCACGATCTCGCCTATTGCCTCGGTGAAAGCGAATTATTGGAGAGAGCACGGCCTGACGAGAGACGTTTGGCGCCGTTTTATTCGTTCACCGTGACCACGATCTCGCCTATTGCCTCGGTGAAAGCGAATTATTGGAGAGAGCACGGCCTGACGAGAGACGTTTGGCGCCGTTTTATTCGTTCACCGTGACCACGATCTCGCCTATTGCCTCGGTGAAAGCGAATTATTGGAGAGAGCACGGCCTGACGAGAGACGTTTGGCGCCGTTTTATTCGTTCACCGTGACCACGATCTCGCCTATTGCCTCGGTGAAAGCGAATTATTGGAGTAAGCACGGCCTGACGAGAGACGTTCGGCGCGGTTTTATTCGTTCACCGTGACCACGATCTCGCCTATTGCCTCGGTGAAAGCGAATTATTGGAGAGAGCACGGCCTGACGAGAGACGTTCGGCGCGGTTTTATTCGTTCACCGTGACCACGATCTCGCCTATTGCCTAGGTGAAAGCGAATTATTGGAGAGAGCACGGCCTGACGAGAGACATTTGGCGCCGTTTTATTCGTTCACTGTGACCACGATCTCGCCTATTGCCTCGGTGAAAGCGAATTATTGGAGAGAGCACGGCCTGACGAGAGACGTTTGGCGCGGTTTTATTCGTTCACCGTGACCACGATCTCGCCTATTGCCTCGGTGAAAGCGAATTATTGGAGAGAGCACGGCCTGACGAGAGACGTTCGGCGCGGTTTTATTCGTTCACCGTGACCACGATCTCGCCTATTGCCTCGGTGAAAGCGAATTATTGGAGAGAGCACGGCCTGACGAGAGACGTTCGGCGCGGTTTTATTCGTTCACCGTGACCACGATCTCGCCTATTGCCTCGGTGAAAGCGAATTATTGGAGAGAGCACGGCCTGACGAGAGACGTTCGGCGCGGTTTTATTCGTTCACCGTGACCACGATCTCGCCTATTGCCTCGGTGAAAGCGAATTATTGGAGAGAGCACGGCCTGACGAGAGACGTTTGGCGCGGTTTTATTCGTTCACCGTGACCACGATCTCGCCTATTGCCTCGGTGAAAGCGAATTATTGGAGAGAGCACGGCCTGACGAGAGACGTTTGGCGCGGTTTTATTCGTTCACCGTGACCACGATCTCGCCTATTGCCTCGGTGAAAGCGAATTATTGGAGAGAGCACGGCCTGACGAGAGACGTTCGGCGCGGTTTTATTCGTTCACCGTGACCACGATCTCGCCTATTGCCTCGGTGAAAGCGAATTATTGGAGAGAGCACGGCCTGACGAGAGACGTTTGGAGCCGTTTTATTCGTTCACCGTGACCACGATCTCGCCTATTGCCTCGGTGAAAGCGAATTATTGGAGAGAGCACGGCCTGACGAGAGACGTTCGGCGCGGTTTTATTCGTTCACCGTGACCACGATCTCGCCTATTGCCTCGGTGAAAGCGAATTATTGGAGAGAGCACGGCCTGACGAGAGACGTTTGGCGCCGTTTTATTCGTTCACCGTGACCACGATCTCGCCTATTGCCTCGGTGAAAGCGAATTATTGGAGAGAGCACGGCCTGACGAGAGACGTTTGGCGCGGTTTTATTCGTTCACCGTGACCACGATCTCGCCTATTGCCTCGGTGAAAGCGAATTATTGGAGAGAGCACGGCCTGACGAGAGACGTTCGGCGCGGTTTTATTCGTTCACCGTGACCACGATCGCGCCTATTTCCTCGGTGAAAGCGAAATATTGGAGAGAGCACGGCCTGACGAGAGTCGTTCGGCGCGGTTTTATTCGTTCACCGTGACCACGATCTCGCCTATTGCCTCGGTGAAAGCGAATTATTGGAGAGAGCACGGCCTGACGAGAGACGTTTGGCGCGGTTTTATTCGTTCACCGTGACCACGATCTCGCCTATTGCCTCGGTGAAAGCGAATTATTGGAGAGAGCACGGCCTGACGAGAGACGTTTGGCGCGGTTTTATTCGTTCACCGTGACCACGATCTCGCCTATTGCCTCGGTGAAAGCGAATTATTGGAGAGAGCACGGCCTGACGAGAGACGTTCGGCGCGGTTTTATTCGTTCACCGTGACCACGATCTCGCCTATTGCCTCGGTGAAAGCGAATTATTGGAGAGAGCACGGCCTTACGAGAGACGTTTGGCGCCGTTTTATTCGTTCACCGTGACCACGATCTCGCCTATTGCCTCGGTGAAAGCGAATTATTGGAGAGAGCACGGCCTGACGAGAGACGTTCGGCGCGGTTTTATTCGTTCACCGTGACCACGATCTCGCCTATTGCCTCGGTGAAAGCGAAATATTGGAGAGAGCACGGCCTGACGAGAGACGTTTGGCGCCGTTTTATTCGTTCACCGTGACCACGATCTCGCCTATTGCCTCGGTGAAAGCGAATTATTGGAGTAAGCACGGCCTGACGAGAGACGTTCGGCGCGGTTTTATTCGTTCACCGTGACCACGATCTCGCCTATTGCCTCGGTGAAAGCGAATTATTGGAGAGAGCACGGCCTGACGAGAGACGTTTGGCGCCGTTTTATTCGTTCACCGTGACCACGATCTCGCCTATTGCCTCGGTGCAAGCGAATTATTGGAGAGAGCACGGCCTGACGAGAGACGTTTGGCGCGGTTTTATTCGTTCACCGTGACCACGATCTCGCCTATTGCCTCGGTGAAAGCGAATTATTGGAGAGAGCACGGCCTGACGAGAGACGTTTGGCGCGGTTTTATTCGTTCACCGTGACCACGATCTCGCCTATTGCCTCGGTGAAAGTGAATTATTGGAGAGAGCACGGCCTGACGAGAGACGTTTGGCGCGGTTTTATTCGTTCACCGTGACCACGATCTCGCCTATTGCCTCGGTGAAAGCGAATTATTGGAGATAGCACGGCCTGACGAGAGACGTTCGCCGCGGTTTTATTCGTTCACCGTGACCACGATCTCGCCTATTGCCTCGGTGAAAGCGAATTATTGGAGAGAGCACGGCCTGACGAGAGACGTTTGGCGCCGTTTTATTCGTTCACCGTGACCACGATCTCGCCTATTGCCTCGGTGAAAGCGAATTATTGGAGAGAGCACGGACTGACGAGAGACGTTTGGCGCGGTTTTATTCGTTCACCGTGACCACGATCTCGCCTATTGCCTCGGTGAAAGCGAATTATTGGAGAGAGCACGGCCTGACGAGAGACGTTCGGCGCGGTTTTATTCGTTCACCGTGACCACGATCTCGCCTATTGCCTCGGTGAAAGCGAATTATTGGAGAGAGCACGGCCTGACGAGAGACGTTCGGCGCGGTTTTATTCGTTCACCGTGACCACGATCTCGCCTATTTCCTCGGTGAAAGCGAAATATTGGAGAGAGCACGGCCTGACGAGAGTCGTTCGGCGCGGTTTTATTCGTTCACCGTGACCACGATCTCGCCTATTGCCTCGGTGAAAGCGAATTATTGGAGAGAGCACGGCCTGACGAGAGACGTTTGGCGCGGTTTTATTCGTTCACCGTGACCACGATCTCGCCTATTGCCTCGGTGAAAGCGAATTATTGGAGAGAGCACGGCCTGACGAGAGACGTTTGGCGCGGTTTTATTCGTTCACCGTGACCACGATCTCGCCTATTGCCTCGGTGAAAGCGAATTATTGGAGAGAGCACGGCCTGACGAGAGACGTTCGGCGCGGTTTTATTCGTTCACCGTGACCACGATCTCGCCTATTGCCTCGGTGAAAGCGAATTATTGGAGAGAGCACGGCCTTACGAGAGACGTTTGGCGCCGTTTTATTCGTTCACCGTGACCACGATCTCGCCTATTGCCTCGGTGAAAGCGAATTATTGGAGAGAGCACGGCCTGACGAGAGACGTTCGGCGCGGTTTTATTCGTTCACCGTGACCACGATCTCGCCTATTGCCTCGGTGAAAGCGAAATATTGGAGAGAGCACGGCCTGACGAGAGACGTTTGGCGCCGTTTTATTCGTTCACCGTGACCACGATCTCGCCTATTGCCTCGGTGAAAGCGAATTATTGGAGTAAGCACGGCCTGACGAGAGACGTTCGGCGCGGTTTTATTCGTTCACCGTGACCACGATCTCGCCTACTGCCACGGTGAAAGCGAATTATTGGAGAGAGCACGGCCTGACGAGAGCCGTTCGGCGCGGTTTTATTCGTTCACCGTGACCACGATCTCGCCTTTTGACTCGGTGAAAGCGAATTATTGGAGAGAGCACGGCCTGACGAGAGACGTTTGGCGCCGTTTTATTCGTTCACCGTTACCACGATCTCGCCTATTGCCTCGGTGAAAGCGAATTATTGGAGAGAGCACGGCCTGACGAGAGACGTTTGGCGCCGTTTTATTCGTTCACCGTGACCACGATCTCGCCTATTGCCTCGGTGAAAGCGAATTATTGGAGAGAGCACGGCCTGACGAGAGACATTTGGCGCGGTTTTATTCGTTCACCGTGACCACGATCTCGCCTATTGCCTCGGTGAAAGCGAATTATTGGAGAGAGCACGGCCTGACGAGAGACGTTTGGCGCCGTTTTATTCGTTCACCGTGACCACGATCTCGCCTATTGCCTCGGTGAAAGCGAATTATTGGAGAGAGCACGGCCTGACGAGAGACGTTTGGCGCCGTTTTATTCGTTCACCGTGACCACGATCTCGCCTATTGCCTCGGTGAAAGCGAATTATTGAAGAGAGCACGGCCTGACGAGAGACGTTTGGCGCGGTTTTATTCGTTCACCGTGACCACGATCTCGCCTATTGCCTCGGTGAAAGCGAATTATTGGAGAGAGCACGGCCTGACGAGAGACGTTTGGCGCCGTTTTATTCGTTCACCGTGACCACGATCTCGCCTATTGCCTCGGTGAAAGCGAATTATTGGAGAGAGCACGGCCTGACGAGAGACGTTTGGCGCGGTTTTATTCGTTCACCGTGACCACGATCTCGGCTATTGCCTCGGTGAAAGCGAATTATTGGAGAGAGCACGGCCTGACGAGAGACGTTTGGCGCGGTTTTATTCGTTCACCGTGACCACGATCTCGCCTATTGCCTCGGTGAAAGCGAATTATTGGAGAGAGCACGGCCTGACGAGAGACGTTTGGCGCGGTTTTATTCGTTCACCGTGACCACGATCTCGCCTATTGCCTCGGTGAAAGCGAATTATTGGAGAGAGCACGGCCTGACGAGAGACGTTTGGCGCGGTTTTATTCGTTCACCGTGACCACGATCTCGCCTATTGCCTCGGTGAAAGCGAATTATTGGAGAGAGCACGGCCTGACGAGATACGTTTGGCGCGGTTTTATTCGTTCACCGTGACCACGATCTCGCCTATTGCCTCGGTGAAAGCGAATTATTGGAGAGAGCACGGCCTGACGAGAGACGTTTGGCGCCGTTTTATTCGTTCACCGTGACCACGATCTCGCCTATTGCCTCGGTGAAAGCGAATTATTGGAGAGAGCACGGCCTGACGAGAGACGTTTGGCGCGGTTTTATTCGTTCACCGTGACCACGATCTCGCCTATTGCCTCGGTGAAAGCGAATTATTGGAGAGAGCACGGCCTGACGAGAGACGTTCGGCGCGGTTTTATTCGTTCACCGTGACCACGATCTCGCCTATTGCCTCGGTGAAAGCGAATTATTGGAGAGAGCACGGCCTGACGAGAGACGTTTGGCGCGGTTTTATTCGTTCACCGTGACCACGATCTCGCCTATTGCCTCGGTGAAAGCGAATTATTGGAGAGAGCACGGCCTGACGAGAGACGTTTGGCGCGGTTTTATTCGTTCAACGTGACCACGATCTCGCCTATTGCCTCGGTGAAAGCGAATTATTGGAGAGAGCACGGCCTGACGAGAGACGTTCGGCGCGGTTTTATTCGTTCACCGTGACCACGATCTCGCCTATTGCCTCGGTGAAAGCGAATTATTGGAGAGAGCACGGCCTGACGAGAGACGTTTGGCGCGGTTTTATTCGTTCACCGTGACCACGATCTCGCCTATTGCCTCGGTGAAAGCGAATTATTGGAGAGAGCACGGCCTGACGAGAGACGTTTGGCGCGGTTTTATTCGTTCACCGTGACCACGATCTCGCCTATTGCCTCGGTGAAAGCGAATTATTGGAGAGAGCACGGCCTGACGAGAGACGTTCGGCGCGGTTTTATTCGTTCACCGTGACCACGATCTCGCCTATTGCCTCGGTGAAAGCGAATTATTGGAGAGAGCACGGCCTGACGAGAGACGTTTGGAGCCGTTTTATTCGTTCACCGTGACCACGATCTCGCCTATTGCCTCGGTGAAAGCGAATTATTGGAGAGAGCACGGCCTGACGAGAGACGTTCGGCGCGGTTTTATTCGTTCACCGTGACCACGATCTCGCCCATTGCCTCGGTGAAAGCGAATTATTGGAGAGAGCACGGCCTGACGAGAGACGTTTGGCGCCGTTTTATTCGTTCACCGTGACCACGATCTCGCCTATTGCCTCGGTGAAAGCGAATTATTGGAGAGAGCACGGCCTGACGAGAGACGTTTGGCGCGGTTTTATTCGTTCACCGTCACCACGATCTCGCCTATTGCCTCGGTGAAAGCGAATTATTGGAGAGAGCACGGCCTGACGAGAGACGTTCGGCGCGGTTTTATTCGTTCACCGTGACCACGATCTCGCCTATTGCCTCGGTGAAAGCGAATTATTGGAGAGAGCACGGCCTGACGAGAGACGTTCGGCGCGGTTTTATTCGTTCACCGTGACCACGATCTCGCCTATTTCCTCGGTGAAAGCGAAATATTGGAGAGAGCACGGCCTGACGAGAGTCGTTCGGCGCGGTTTTATTCGTTCACCGTGACCACGATCTCGCCTATTGCCTCGGTGAAAGCGAATTATTGGAGAGAGCACGGCCTGACGAGAGACGTTTGGCGCGGTTTTATTCGTTCACCGTGACCACGATCTCGCCTATTGCCTCGGTGAAAGCGAATTATTGGAGAGAGCACGGCCTGACGAGAGACGTTTGGCGCGGTTTTATTCGTTCACCGTGACCACGATCTCGCCTATTGCCTCGGTGAAAGCGAATTATTGGAGAGAGCACGGCCTGACGAGAGACGTTCGGCGCGGTTTTATTCGTTCACCGTGACCACGATCTCGCCTATTGCCTCGGTGAAAGCGAATTATTGGAGAGAGCACGGCCTGACGAGAGACGTTCGGCGCGGTTTTATTCGTTCACCGTGACCACGATCTCGCCTATTGCCTCGGTGAAAGCGAAATATTGGAGAGAGCACGGCCTGACGAGAGACGTTTGGCGCCGTTTTATTCGTTCACCGTGACCACGATCTCGCCTATTGCCTCGGTGAAAGCGAATTATTGGAGTAAGCACGGCCTGACGAGAGACGTTCGGCGCGGTTTTATTCGTTCACCGTGACCACGATCTCGCCTATTGCCTCGGTGAAAGCGAATTATTGGAGAGAGCACGGCCTGACGAGAGACGTTTGGCGCCGTTTTATTCGTTCACCGTGACCACGATCTCGCCTATTGCCTCGGTGAAAGCGAATTATTGGAGAGAGCACGGCCTGACGAGAGACGTTTGGCGCGGTTTTATTCGTTCACCGTGACCACGATCTCGCCTATTGCCTCGGTGAAAGCGAATTATTGGAGAGAGCACGGCCTGACGAGAGACGTTTGGCGCGGTTTTATTCGTTCACCGTGACCACGATCTCGCCTATTGCCTCGGTGAAAGTGAATTATTGGAGAGAGCACGGCCTGACGAGAGACGTTTGGCGCGGTTTTATTCGTTCACCGTGACCACGATCTCGCCTATTGCCTCGGTGAAAGCGAATTATTGGAGAGAGCACGGCCTGACGAGAGACGTTTGGCGCCGTTTTATTCGTTCACAGTGACCACGATCTCGCCTATTGCCTCGGTGAAAGCGAATTATTGGAGAGAGCACGGCCTGACGAGAGACGTTTGGCGCGGTTTTATTCGTTCACCGTGACCACGATCTCGCCTATTGCCTCGGTGAAAGCGAATTATTGGAGAGAGCACGGGCTGACGAGAGACGTTTGGCACCGTTTTATTCGTTCACCGTGACCACGATCTCGCCTATTGCCTCGGTGAAAGCGAATTATTGGAGAGAGCACGGCCTGACGAGAGACGTTTGGCACCGTTTTATTCGTTCACCGTGACCACGATCTCGCCTATTGCCTCGGTGAAAGCGAATTATTGGAGAGAGCACGGCCTGACGAGAGACGTTTGGCGCCGTTTTATTCGTTCACCGTGACCACGATCTCGCCTATTGCCTCGGTGAAAGCGAATTATTGGAGAGAGCACGGCCTGACGAGAGACGTTTGGCGCGGTTTTATTCGTTCACCGTGACCACGATCTCGCCTATTGCCTCGGTGAAAGCGAATTATTGGAGAGAGCACGGCCTGACGAGAGACGTTTGGCGCCGTTTTATTCGTTCACCGTTACCACGATCTCGCCTATTGCCTCGGTGAAAGCGAATTATTGGAGAGAGCACGGCCTGACGAGAGACGTTCGGCGCGGTTTTATTCGTTCACCGTGACCACGATCTCGCCTATTGCCTCGGTGAAAGCGAATTATTGGAGAGAGCACGGCCTGACGAGAGACGTTTGGCGCCGTTTTATTCGTTCACCGTGACCACGATCTCGCCTACTGCCACGGTGAAAGCGAATTATTGGAGAGAGCACGGCCTGACGAGAGCCGTTCGGCGCGGTTTTATTCGTTCACCGTGACCACGATCTCGCCTTTTGCCTCGGTGAAAGCGAATTATTGGAGAGAGCACGGCCTGACGAGAGACGTTTGGCGCCGTTTTATTCGTTCACCGTGACCACGATCTCGCCTATTGCCTCGGTGAAAGCGAATTATTGGAGAGAGCACGGCCTGACGAGAGACGTTTGGCGCCGTTTTATTCGTTCACCGTGACCACGATCTCGCCTATTGCCTCGGTGAAAGCGAATTATTGGAGAGAGCACGGCCTGACGAGAGACATTTGGCGCGGTTTTATTCGTTCACCGTGACCACGATCTCGCCTATTGCCTCGGTGAAAGCGAATTATTGGAGAGAGCACGGCCTGACGAGAGACGTTTGGCGCCGTTTTATTCGTTCACCGTGACCACGATCTCGCCTATTGCCTCGGTGAAAGCGAATTATTGGAGAGAGCACGGCCTGACGAGAGACGTTTGGCGCCGTTTTATTCGTTCACCGTGACCACGATCTCGCCTATTGCCTCGGTGAAAGCGAATTATTGAAGAGAGCACGGCCTGACGAGAGACGTTTGGCGCGGTTTTATTCGTTCACCGTGACCACGATCTCGCCTATTGCCTCGGTGAAAGCGAATTATTGGAGAGAGCACGGCCTGACGAGAGACGTTTGGCGCGGTTTTATTCGTTCACCGTGACCACGATCTCGCCTATTGCCTCGGTGAAAGCGAATTATTGGAGAGAGCACGGCCTGACGAGAGACGTTCGGCGCGGTTTTATTCGTTCACCGTGACCACGATCTCGCCTATTGCCTCGGTGAAAGCGAATTATTGGAGAGAGCACGGCCTTACGAGAGACGTTTGGCGCCGTTTTATTCGTTCACCGTGACCACGATCTCGCCTATTGCCTCGGTGAAAGCGAATTATTGGAGAGAGCACGGCCTGACGAGAGACGTTCGGCGCGGTTTTATTCGTTCACCGTGACCACGATCTCGCCTATTGCCTCGGTGAAAGCGAAATATTGGAGAGAGCACGGCCTGACGAGAGACGTTTGGCGCCGTTTTATTCGTTCACCGTGACCACGATCTCGCCTATTGCCTCGGTGAAAGCGAATTATTGGAGTAAGCACGGCCTGACGAGAGACGTTTGGCGCGGTTTTATTCGTTCACCGTGACCACGATCTCGCCTATTGCCTCGGTGAAAGCGAATTATTGGAGAGAGCACGGCCTGACGAGAGACGTTTGGCGCCGTTTTATTCGTTCACCGTGACCACGATCTCGCCTATTGCCTCGGTGAAAGCGAATTATTGGAGAGAGCACGGCCTGACGAGAGACGTTTGGCGCGGTTTTATTCGTTCACCGTGACCACGATCTCGCCTATTGCCTCGGTGAAAGCGAATTATTGGAGAGAGCACGGCCTGACGAGAGACGTTTGGCGCGGTTTTATTCGTTCACCGTGACCACGATCTCGCCTATTGCCTCGGTGAAAGTGAATTATTGGAGAGAGCACGGCCTGACGAGAGACGTTTGGCGCGGTTTTATTCGTTCACCGTGACCACGATCTCGCCTATTGCCTCGGTGAAAGCGAATTATTGGAGAGAGCACGGCCTGACGAGAGACGTTTGGCGCCGTTTTATTCGTTCACCGTGACCACGATCTCGCCTATTGCCTCGGTGAAAGCGAATTATTGGAGAGAGCACGGCCTGACGAGAGACGTTTGGCGCGGTTTTATTCGTGCACCGTGACCACGATCTCGCCTATTGCCTCGGTGAAAGCGAATTATTGGAGAGAGCACGGGCTGACGAGAGACGTTTGGCGCCGTTTTATTCGTTCACCGTGACCACGATCTCGCCTATTGCCTCGGTGAAAGCGAATTATTGGAGAGAGCACGGCCTGACGAGAGACGTTTGGCACCGTTTTATTCGTTCACCGTGACCACGATCTCGCCTATTGCCTCGGTGAAAGCGAATTATTGAAGAGAGCACGGCCTGACGAGAGACGTTTGGCGCCGTTTTATTCGTTCACCGTGACCACGATCTCGCCTATTGCCTCGGTGAAAGCGAATTATTGGAGAGAGCACGGCCTGACGAGAGACGTTTGGCGCGGTTTTATTCGTTCACCGTGACCACGATCTCGCCTATTGCCTCGGTGAAAGCGAATTATTGGAGAGAGCACGGCCTGACGAGAGACGTTTGGCGCCGTTTTATTCGTTCACCGTTACCACGATCTCGCCTATTGCCTCGGTGAAAGCGAATTATTGGAGAGAGCACGGCCTGACGAGAGACGTTCGGCGCGGTTTTATTCGTTCACCGTGACCACGATCTCGCCTATTGCCTCGGTGAAAGCGAATTATTGGAGAGAGCACGGCCTGACGAGAGACGTTTGGCGCCGTTTTATTCGTTCACCGTGACCACGATCTCGCCTACTGCCACGGTGAAAGCGAATTATTGGAGAGAGCACGGCCTGACGAGAGCCGTTCGGCGCGGTTTTATTCGTTCACCGTGACCACGATCTCGCCTTTTGCCTCGGTGAAAGCGAATTATTGGAGAGAGCACGGCCTGACGAGAGACGTTTGGCGCCGTTTTATTCGTTCACCGTGACCACGATCTCGCCTATTGCCTCGGTGAAAGCGAATTATTGGAGAGAGCACGGCCTGACGAGAGACGTTTGGCGCCGTTTTATTCGTTCACCGTGACCACGATCTCGCCTATTGCCTCGGTGAAAGCGAATTATTGGAGAGAGCACGGCCTGACGAGAGACATTTGGCGCGGTTTTATTCGTTCACCGTGACCACGATCTCGCCTATTGCCTCGGTGAAAGCGAATTATTGGAGAGAGCACGGCCTGACGAGAGACGTTTGGCGCCGTTTTATTCGTTCACCGTGACCACGATCTCGCCTATTGCCTCGGTGAAAGCGAATTATTGGAGAGAGCACGGCCTGACGAGAGACGTTTGGCGCCGTTTTATTCGTTCACCGTGACCACGATCTCGCCTATTGCCTCGGTGAAAGCGAATTATTGAAGAGAGCACGGCCTGACGAGAGACGTTTGGCGCGGTTTTATTCGTTCACCGTGACCACGATCTCGCCTATTGCCTCGGTGAAAGCGAATTATTGGAGAGAGCACGGCCTGACGAGAGACGTTTGGCGCCGTTTTATTCGTTCACCGTGACCACGATCTCGCCTATTGCCTCGGTGAAAGCGAATTATTGGAGAGAGCACGGCCTGACGAGAGACGTTTGGCGCGGTTTTATTCGTTCACCGTGACCACGATCTCGGCTATTGCCTCGGTGAAAGCGAATTATTGGAGAGAGCACGGCCTGACGAGAGACGTTTGGCGCGGTTTTATTCGTTCACCGTGACCACGATCTCGCCTATTGCCTCGGTGAAAGCGAATTATTGGAGAGAGCACGGCCTGACGAGAGACGTTTGGTGCGGTTTTATTCGTTCACCGTGACCACGATCTCGCCTATTGCCTCGGTGAAAGCGAATTATTGGAGAGAGCACGGCCTGACGAGAGACGTTTGGCGCGGTTTTATTCGTTCACCGTGACCACGATCTCGCCTATTGCCTCGGTGAAAGCGAATTATTGGAGAGAGCACGGCCTGACGAGATACGTTTGGCGCGGTTTTATTCGTTCACCGTGACCACGATCTCGCCTATTGCCTCGGTGAAAGCGAATTATTGGAGAGAGCACGGCCTGACGAGAGACGTTTGGCGCCGTTTTATTCGTTCACCGTGACCACGATCTCGCCTATTGCCTCGGTGAAAGCGAATTATTGGAGAGAGCACGGCCTGACGAGAGACGTTTGGCGCGGTTTTATTCGTTCACCGTGACCACGATCTCGCCTATTGCCTCGGTGAAAGCGAATTATTGGAGAGAGCACGGCCTGACGAGAGACGTTCGGCGCGGTTTTATTCGTTCACCGTGACCACGATCTCGCCTATTGCCTCGGTGAAAGCGAATTATTGGAGAGAGCACGGCCTGACGAGAGACGTTTGGCGCGGTTTTATTCGTTCACCGTGACCACGATCTCGCCTATTGCCTCGGTGAAAGCGAATTATTGGAGAGAGCACGGCCTGACGAGAGACGTTTGGCGCGGTTTTATTCGTTCAACGTGACCACGATCTCGCCTATTGCCTCGGTGAAAGCGAATTATTGGAGAGAGCACGGCCTGACGAGAGACGTTTGGCGCCGTTTTATTCGTTCACCGTGACCACGATCTCGCCTATTGCCTCGGTGAAAGCGAATTATTGGAGAGAGCACGGCCTGACGAGAGACGTTTGGCGCGGTTTTATTCGTTCACCGTGACCACGATCTCGCCTATTGCCTCGGTGAAAGCGAATTATTGGAGAGAGCACGGCCTGACGAGAGACGTTCGGCGCGGTTTTATTCGTTCACCGTGACCACGATCTCGCCTATTGCCTCGGTGAAAGCGAATTATTGGAGAGAGCACGGCCTGACGAGAGACGTTTGGCGCGGTTTTATTCGTTCACCGTGACCACGATCTCGCCTATTGCCTCGGTGAAAGCGAATTATTGGAGAGAGCACGGCCTGACGAGAGACGTTTGGCGCGGTTTTATTCGTTCACCGTGACCACGATCTCGCCTATTGCCTCGGTGAAAGCGAATTATTGGAGAGAGCACGGCCTGACGAGAGACGTTTGGTGCCGTCTTATTCGTTCACCGTGACCACGATCTCGCCTATTGCCTCGGTGAAAGCGAATTATTGGAGAGAGCACGGCCTGACGAGAGACGTTTGGCGCCGTTTTATTCGTTCACCGTGACCACGATCTCGCCTATTGCCTCGGTGAAAGCGAATTATTGGAGAGAGCACGGCCTGACGAGAGACGTTCGGCGCGGTTTTATTCGTTCACCGTGACCACGATCTCGCCTATTGCCTCGGTGAAAGCGAATTATTGGAGAGAGCACGGCCTGACGAGAGACGTTTGGCGCGGTTTTATTCGTTCACCGTGACCACGATCTCGCCTATTGCCTCGGTGAAAGCGAATTATTGGAGAGAGCACGGCCTGACGAGAGACGTTTGGCGCCGTTTTATTCGTTCACCGTGACCACGATCTCGCCGATTGCCTCGGTGAAAGCGAATTATTGGAGAGAGCACGGCCTGACGAGAGACGTTTGGCGCGGTTTTATTCGTTCACCGTGACCACGATCTCGCCTATTGCCTCGGTGAAAGCGAATTATTGGAGAGAGCACGGCCTGACGAGAGACGTTCGGCGCGGTTTTATTCGTTCACCGTGACCACGATCTCGCCTATTGCCTCGGTGAAAGCGAATTATTGGAGAGAGCACGGCCTGACGAGAGACGTTCGGCGCGGTTTTATTCGTTCACCGTGACCACCATCTCGGCTATTGCCTCGGTGAAAGCGAATTATTGGAGAGAGCACGGCCTGACGAGAGACGTTCGGCGCGGTTTTATTCGTTCACCGTGACCACGATCTCGGCTATTACCTCGGTGAAAGCGAATTATTGGAGAGAGCACGGCCTGACGAGAGACGTTCGGCGCGGTTTTATTCGTTCACCGTGACCACGATCTCGCCTATTGCCTCGGTGAAAGCGAATTATTGGAGAGAGCACGGCCTGACGAGAGACGTTCGGCGCGGTTTTATTCGTTCACCGTGACCACGATCTCGGCTATTGCCTCGGTGAAAGCGAATTATTGGAGAGAGCACGGCCTGACGAGAGACGCTCGGCGCGGTTTTATTCGTTCACCGTGACCACGATCTCGCCTATTGCCTCGGTGAAAGCGAATTATTGGAGAGAGCACGGCCTGACGAGAGACGTTTGGCGCGGTTTTATTCGTTCACCGTGACCACGATCTCGCCTATTGCCTCGGTGAAAGCGAATTATTGGAGAGAGCACGGCCTGACGAGAGACGTTTGGCGCCGTTTTATTCGTTCACCGTTACCACGATCTCGCCTATTGCCTCGGTGAAAGCGAATTATTGGAGAGAGCACGGCCTGACGAGAGACGTTCGGCGCGGTTTTATTCGTTCACCGTGACCACGATCTCGCCTATTGCCTCGGTGAAAGCGAATTATTGGAGAGAGCACGGCCTTACGAGAGACGTTTGGCGCCGTTTTATTCGTTCACCGT
Source organism: Ixodes scapularis (assembly GCF_016920785.2). Lineage (NCBI taxonomy): Eukaryota > Metazoa > Arthropoda > Arachnida > Ixodida > Ixodidae > Ixodes > Ixodes scapularis. The sequence goes on along the minus strand of NW_024610371.1, from coordinate 7,076 downwards.
GACCACGATCTCGCCTATTGCCTCGGTGAAAGCGAATTATTGGAGAGAGCACGGCCTGACGAGAGACGTTTGGCGCCGTTTTATTCGTTCACCGTGACCACGATCTCGCCTATTGCCTCGGTGAAAGCGAATTATTGGAGAGAGCACGGCCTGACGAGAGACGTTTGGCGCGGTTTTATTCGTTCACCGTGACCACGATCTCGCCTATTGCCTCGGTGAAAGCGAATTATTGGAGAGAGCACGGCCTGACGAGAGACGTTTGGCGCGGTTTTATTCGTTCACCGTGACCACGATCTCGCCTATTGCCTCGGTGAAAGTGAATTATTGGAGAGAGCACGGCCTGACGAGAGACGTTTGGCGCGGTTTTATTCGTTCACCGTGACCACGATCTCGCCTATTGCCTCGGTGAAAGCGAATTATTGGAGAGAGCACGGCCTGACGAGAGACGTTTGGCGCCGTTTTATTCGTTCACCGTGACCACGATCTCGCCTATTGCCTCGGTGAAAGCGAATTATTGGAGAGAGCACGGCCTGACGAGAGACGTTTGGCGCGGTTTTATTCGTTCACCGTGACCACGATCTCGCCTATTGCCTCGGTGAAAGCGAATTATTGGAGAGAGCACGGGCTGACGAGAGACGTTTGGCGCCGTTTTATTCGTTCACCGTGACCACGATCTCGCCTATTGCCTCGGTGAAAGCGAATTATTGGAGAGAGCACGGCCTGACGAGAGACGTTTGGCACCGTTTTATTCGTTCACCGTGACCACGATCTCGCCTATTGCCTCGGTGAAAGCGAATTATTGGAGAGAGCACGGCCTGACGAGAGACGTTTGGCGCCGTTTTATTCGTTCACCGTGACCACGATCTCGCCTATTGCCTCGGTGAAAGCGAATTATTGGAGAGAGCACGGCCTGACGAGAGACGTTTGGCGCGGTTTTATTCGTTCACCGTGACCACGATCTCGCCTATTGCCTCGGTGAAAGCGAATTATTGGAGAGAGCACGGCCTGACGAGAGACGTTTGGCGCCGTTTTATTCGTTCACCGTTACCACGATCTCGCCTATTGCCTCGGTGAAAGCGAATTATTGGAGAGAGCACGGCCTGACGAGAGACGTTCGGCGCGGTTTTATTCGTTCACCGTGACCACGATCTCGCCTATTGCCTCAGTGAAAGCGAATTATTGGAGAGAGCACGGCCTGACGAGAGACGTTTGGCGCCGTTTTTTTCGTTCACCGTGACCACGATCTCGCCTACTGCCACGGTGAAAGCGAATTATTGGAGAGAGCACGGCCTGACGAGAGCCGTTCGGCGCGGTTTTATTCGTTCACCGTGACCACGATCTCGCCTTTTGCCTCGGTGAAAGCGAATTATTGGAGAGAGCACGGCCTGACGAGAGACGTTTGGCGCCGTTTTATTCGTTCACCGTTACCACGATCTCGCCTATTGCCTCGGTGAAAGCGAATTATTGGAGAGAGCACGGCCTGACGAGAGACGTTTGGCGCCGTTTTATTCGTTCACCGTGACCACGATCTCGCCTATTGCCTCGGTGAAAGCGAATTATTGGAGAGAGCACGGCCTGACGAGAGACATTTGGCGCGGTTTTATTCGTTCACCGTGACCACGATCTCGCCTATTGCCTCGGTGAAAGCGAATTATTGGAGAGAGCACGGCCTGACGAGAGACGTTTGGCGCCGTTTTATTCGTTCACCGTGACCACGATCTCGCCTATTGCCTCGGTGAAAGCGAATTATTGGAGAGAGCACGGCCTGACGAGAGACGTTTGGCGCCGTTTTATTCGTTCACCGTGACCACGATCTCGCCTATTGCCTCGGTGAAAGCGAATTATTGAAGAGAGCACGGCCTGACGAGAGACGTTTGGCGCGGTTTTATTCGTTCACCGTGACCACGATCTCGCCTATTGCCTCGGTGAAAGCGAATTATTGGAGAGAGCACGGCCTGACGAGAGACGTTTGGCGCCGTTTTATTCGTTCACCGTGACCACGATCTCGCCTATTGCCTCGGTGAAAGCGAATTATTGGAGAGAGCACGGCCTGACGAGAGACGTTTGGCGCGGTTTTATTCGTTCACCGTGACCACGATCTCGGCTATTGCCTCGGTGAAAGCGAATTATTGGAGAGAGCACGGCCTGACGAGAGACGTTTGGCGCGGTTTTATTCGTTCACCGTGACCACGATCTCGCCTATTGCCTCGGTGAAAGCGAATTATTGGAGAGAGCACGGCCTGACGAGAGACGTTTGGCGCGGTTTTATTCGTTCACCGTGACCACGATCTCGCCTATTGCCTCGGTGAAAGCGAATTATTAGAGAGCACGGCCTGACGAGAGACGTTTGGCGCGGTTTTATTCGTTCACCGTGACCACGATCTCGCCTATTGCCTCGGTGAAAGCGAATTATTGGAGAGAGCACGGCCTGACGAGATACGTTTGGCGCGGTTTTATTCGTTCACCGTGACCACGATCTCGCCTATTGCCTCGGTGAAAGCGAATTATTGGAGAGAGCACGGCCTGACGAGAGACGTTTGGCGCCGTTTTATTCGTTCACCGTGACCACGATCTCGCCTATTGCCTCGGTGAAAGCGAATTATTGGAGAGAGCACGGCCTGACGAGAGACGTTTGGCGCGGTTTTATTCGTTCACCGTGACCACGATCTCGCCTATTGCCTCGGTGAAAGCGAATTATTGGAGAGAGCACGGCCTGACGAGAGACGTTCGGCGCGGTTTTATTCGTTCACCGTGACCACGATCTCGCCTATTGCCTCGGTGAAAGCGAATTATTGGAGAGAGCACGGCCTGACGAGAGACGTTTGGCGCGGTTTTATTCGTTCACCGTGACCACGATCTCGCCTATTGCCTCGGTGAAAGCGAATTATTGGAGAGAGCACGGCCTGACGAGAGACGTTTGGCGCGGTTTTATTTGTTCAACGTGACCACGATCTCGCCTATTGCCTCGGTGAAAGCGAATTATTGGAGAGAGCACGGCCTGACGAGAGACGTTTGGCGCGGTTTTATTCGTTCACCGTGACCACGATCTCGCCTATTGCCTCGGTGAAAGCGAATTATTGGAGAGAGCACGGCCTGACGAGAGACGTTCGGCGCGGTTTTATTCGTTCACCGTGACCACGATCTCGCCTATTGCCTCGGTGAAAGCGAATTATTGGAGAGAGCACGGCCTGACGAGAGACGTTTGGCGCGGTTTTATTCGTTCACCGTGACCACGATCTCGCCTATTGCCTCGGTGAAAGCGAATTATTGGAGAGAGCACGGCCTGACGAGAGACGTTTGGCGCGGTTTTATTCGTTCACCGTGACCACGATCTCGCCTATTGCCTCGGTGAAAGCGAATTATTGGAGAGAGCACGGCCTGACGAGAGACGTTTGGTGCCGTCTTATTCGTTCACCGTGACCACGATCTCGCCTATTGCCTCGGTGAAAGCGAATTATTGGAGAGAGCACGGCCTGACGAGAGACGTTTGGCGCCGTTTTATTCGTTCACCGTGACCACGATCTCGCCTATTGCCTCGGTGAAAGCGAATTATTGGAGAGAGCACGGCCTGACGAGAGACGTTCGGCGCGGTTTTATTCGTTCACCGTGACCACGATCTCGCCTATTGCCTCGGTGAAAGCGAATTATTGGAGAGAGCACGGCCTGACGAGAGACGTTTGGCGCGGTTTTATTCGTTCACCGTGACCACGATCTCGCCTATTGCCTCGGTGAAAGCGAATTATTGGAGAGAGCACGGCCTGACGAGAGACGTTTGGCGCCGTTTTATTCGTTCACCGTGACCACGATCTCGCCGATTGCCTCGGTGAAATCGAATTATTGGAGAGAGCACGGCCTGACGAGAGACGTTTGGCGCGGTTTTATTCGTTCACCGTGACCACGATCTCGCCTATTGCCTCGGTGAAAGCGAATTATTGGAGAGAGCACGGCCTGACGAGAGACGTTCGGCGCGGTTTTATTCGTTCACCGTGACCACGATCTCGCCTATTGCCTCGGTGAAAGCGAATTATTGGAGAGAGCACGGCCTGACGAGAGACGTTCGGCGCGGTTTTATTCGTTCACCGTGACCACCATCTCGGCTATTGCCTCGGTGAAAGCGAATTATTGGAGAGAGCACGGCCTGACGAGAGACGTTTGGCGCCGTTTTATTCGTTCACCGTGACCACGATCTCGCCTATTGCCTCGGTGAAAGCGAATTATTGGAGAGAGCACGGCCTGACGAGAGACGTTTGGCGCGGTTTTATTCGTTCACCGTGACCACGATCTCGCCTATTGCCTCGGTGAAAGCGAATTATTGGAGAGAGCACGGCCTGACGAGAGACGTTCGGCGCGGTTTTATTCGTTCACCGTGACCACGATCTCGGCTATTGCCTCGGTGAAAGCGAATTATTGGAGAGAGCACGGCCTGACGAGAGACGCTCGGCGCGGTTTTATTCGTTCACCGTGACCACGATCTCGCCTATTGCCTCGGTGAAAGCGAATTATTGGAGAGAGCACGGCCTGACGAGAGACGTTTGGCGCGGTTTTATTCGTTCACCGTGACCACGATCTCGCCTATTGCCTCGGTGAAAGCGAATTATTGGAGAGAGCACGGCCTGACGAGAGACGTTTGGCGCGGTTTTATTCGTTCACCGTGACCACGATCTCGCCTATTGCCTCGGTGAAAGCGAATTATTGGAGAGAGCACGGCCTGACGAGAGACGTTCGGCGCGGTTTTATTCGTTCACCGTGACCACGATCTCGCCTATTGCCTCGGTGAAAGCGAATTATTGGAGAGAGCACGGCCTGACGAGAGACGTTTGGCGCGGTTTTATTCGTTCACCGTGACCACGATCTCGCCTATTGCCTCGGTGAAAGCGAATTATTGGACGAGAGCACGGCCTGACGAGAGACGTTTGGCGCGGTTTTATTTGTTCAACGTGACCACGATCTCGCCTATTGCCTCGGTGAAAGCGAATTATTGGAGAGAGCACGGCCTGACGAGAGACGTTTGGCGCGGTTTTATTCGTTCACCGTGACCACGATCTCGCCTATTGCCTCGGTGAAAGCGAATTATTGGAGAGAGCACGGCCTGACGAGAGACGTTCGGCGCGGTTTTATTCGTTCACCGTGACCACGATCTCGCCTATTGCCTCGGTGAAAGCGAATTATTGGAGAGAGCACGGCCTGACGAGAGACGTTTGGCGCGGTTTTATTCGTTCACCGTGACCACGATCTCGCCTATTGCCTCGGTGAAAGCGAATTATTGGAGAGAGCACGGCCTGACGAGAGACGTTTGGCGCGGTTTTATTCGTTCACCGTGACCACGATCTCGCCTATTGCCTCGGTGAAAGCGAATTATTGGAGAGAGCACGGCCTGACGAGAGACGTTTGGTGCCGTCTTATTCGTTCACCGTGACCACGATCTCGCCTATTGCCTCGGTGAAAGCGAATTATTGGAGAGAGCACGGCCTGACGAGAGACGTTTGGCGCCGTTTTATTCGTTCACCGTGACCACGATCTCGCCTATTGCCTCGGTGAAAGCGAATTATTGGAGAGAGCACGGCCTGACGAGAGACGTTCGGCGCGGTTTTATTCGTTCACCGTGACCACGATCTCGCCTATTGCCTCGGTGAAAGCGAATTAATGGAGAGAGCACGGGCCTGACGAGAGACGTTTGGCGCGGTTTTATTCGTTCACCGTGACCACGATCTCGCCTATTGCCTCGGTGAAAGCGAATTATTGGAGAGAGCACGGCCTGACGAGAGACGTTTGGCGCCGTTTTATTCGTTCACCGTGACCACGATCTCGCCGATTGCCTCGGTGAAATCGAATTATTGGAGAGAGCACGGCCTGACGAGAGACGTTTGGCGCGGTTTTATTCGTTCACCGTGACCACGATCTCGCCTATTGCCTCGGTGAAAGCGAATTATTGGAGAGAGCACGGCCTGACGAGAGGACGTTCGGCGCGGTTTTATTCGTTCACCGTGACCACGATCTCGCCTATTGCCTCGTGAAAGCGAATTATTGGAGAGAGCACGGCCTGACGAGAGACGTTCGGCGCGGTTTTATTCGTTCACCGTGACCACCATCTCGGCTATTGCCTCGGTGAAAGCGAATTATTGGAGAGAGCACGGCCTGACGAGAGACGTTCGGCGCGGTTTTATTCGTTCACCGTGACCACGATCTCGGCTATTACCTCGGTGAAAGCGAATTATTGGAGAGAGCACGGCCTGACGAGAGACGTTCGGCGCGGTTTTATTCGTTCACCGTGACCACGATCTCGCCTATTGCCTCGGTGAAAGCGAATTATTGGAGAGAGCACGGCCTGACGAGAGACGTTCGGCGCGGTTTTATTCGTTCACCGTGACCACGATCTCGGCTATTGCCTCGGTGAAAGCGAATTATTGGAGAGAGCACGGCCTGACGAGAGACGCTCGGCGCGGTTTTATTCGTTCACCGTGACCACGATCTCGCCTATTGCCTCGGTGAAAGCGAATTATTGGAGAGAGCACGGCCTGACGAGAGACGTTTGGCGCGGTTTTATTCGTTCACCGTGACCACGATCTCGCCTATTGCCTCGGTGAAAGCGAATTATTGAGAGAGAGCACGGCCTGACGAGAGACGTTTGGCGCCGTTTTATTCGTTCACCGTTACCACGATCTCGCCTATTGCCTCGGTGAAAGCGAATTATTGGAGAGAGCACGGCCTGACGAGAGACGTTCGGCGCGGTTTTATTCGTTCACCGTGACCACGATCTCGCCTATTGCCTCGGTGAAAGCGAATTATTGGAGAGAGCACGGCCTGACGAGAGACGTTTGGCGCCGTTTTATTCGTTCACCGTGACCACGATCTCGCTATTGCCACGGTGAAAGCGAATTATTGGAGAGAGCACGGCCTGACGAGAGACGTTCGGCGCGGTTTTATTCGTTCACCGTGACCCACGATCTCGGCCTTTTGCCTCGGTGAAAGCGAATTATTGGAGAGAGCACGGCCTGACGAGAGACGTTTGGCGCCGTTTTATTGTTCACTGTGACCACGATCTCGCCTGTTGCCTCGGTGAAAGCGAATTATAGGAG
>NW_024610370.1:0-71329 GCF_016920785.2 Ixodes scapularis | reverse complement strand
GCCTTAAAAACTACAAGTACCTCTTTGTGAAGGTTGGATTCGTTGTTCAGTTTGAAGGTGGGGGACAAGGGGAGAAGGAATAAAGATTAATTTTTGTGTGTCGTTTAAGCGACCAACGTTCGGGATACAAAAGTGCGTTGAATGTCTAGTAACCTGTGATTTTGTTGTAACTGTAGGTCTCTTTATAAAAGTTCAGACATGGCTGTAGTCGGCCTTAGATTTCTGGGAGTATGATGATTCGTAGAAGCAAACAACGTAGCTAAGTTTGAAACGTCCCTCTTTGTGTCTTTTCGTGCGACTAAACGTTTTACTTTTTGTAACGTAGTCTCGGGCACTCAAAAAAAACAAAAAAAAAAAAATTGATGTCCTCTAACTTTCTAGCAACCGACTGTTACTAAGCGAGGACCACACAGTATAAATTCTAAGATAAGTAACCAAAACATGAACGAGTTAAAAACAATATTTTCGAAATGATATAGCTTTTATACTTTGAAAATTTCCCTCGTAAAAATAGAATAAAAATGACTCCACTAAACGAAAAAAGGAACGCCGTTCCTCGTTCCGTTCCAGTAAAAATGTAACGAGTTCCCGTTCCAGTCCCACCGATGTAAAATGGAACGGCGGCGTTCCTTCGTTCCTCCTAAAAGGAACGCGTTCCAGAAACGCCGATCCTTGGAACGCCGTTCCGTACAACACTGAGTTGCGCCCCCCCCCCCCCCCCCCCCCCCCCCCCCGCAACTCTTGGAAGTTTTGTGGTTTTGTTTGCTGCTCTTAGGCCGGGTCTGCCTGGCCACCCCCGCCATAGACATTCAGCAGAACTGAATGGATTTGCTGGTTCTCTACCACTGGTTCATGACGCCATCGTTTTAGCTAAAATCGTACGGGTGACGTACAGTGAACTTCTCCCGTCAGTGCTTTTTTCATATATGTGCTATTGAGCTCCTATTTCTAAGAAATGGATAAAATGATTGTGTGTGTTTATGCACATGTGTATCGTGAGCAAATACCGGTTCTTTGAGAACGGGAATAGTGTATAAGCTAGCGAGCTTCGACAGCCAACTATGGTCACACCTGCTTAAGTATCTAGCTTTTGTTCAAGGTTATAGACATGTCTGAGATCATCTTTTCTTGTGGTCGAAAAAACCCAGAATGCTGCTGAGAAAAGCAGTTATTAAATATATAAGTAATCACCCAATTAGAAAAAAAAACACACGTGAAACAGACGCGGTTTACTGGCACGGGTTCATCGTTTTTTTAGTAACATTTTTGCCTTGCTCTTAATAAAATGAATTGAATCGAATTTAACTGAATTCCTGACGTTATCTAGTTGTTACAAAATGTCAGTTTCGCCATTTCTTTTTGTTGTTTATTCATAGAAAAGCACGTTTGACGTATAGTAAACCTATAACCACGTCAACATATCTAAGCCAGATCACCTTCTCCTCCCTACCTCCAAGTGCCAAAAAAAAAATAAACAAAATTGTTTGAGATCTTTATCTTTAAGTGTAATAACGCACGAAATGCAGTATTTAAAGTGCGATCATTTTAAATATTTCAGAAGACATTAAACAGCCGTTTCGGGGAGAGAACAACTTTCATTTTCATCAAATCACCCGATACATTGAACGGGAAATGAAATGGGTGTATAGGTCTCCTGACGTCACACCACGTGTCATCAAATTTCTCGCCAAATTTAGCGGGGAAAGTGTAGTGACCTATAGGTCATGCGAGGTCAGATTACATAATCTCCTCAACGTTCCTGCTAAATTTAGCAGAATATTTGAATTGGAGTCGAGGTCACGTGACATCAAGTCAAGTGAACTCGTTTTAAACGCTAAATATAGCGGGGAAACCAAATCGGTGCATAGCTGACGTAACGGCAGCCCACGTGTTATTCATTTTCCCGCTAAATATGGCCAGAAAAGTGAATTGTGTGCTTAGGTCACGTAACATCATGTAATGGGACGTCAATTTCTACGCTAAACAGAGCGGGGAAACCGAGTTGGTGCATAGATCACGTGACGGCAGGCCACGTGATATCAATTTGTATGCTAAATATAGCAGGAAAGCTGAATTGTTGTACTCGTCACGTGAGATTAGATCATGTGACATCAATTGACGTCACGTGACCCAAACACCAATTCAATTTCCCCGGAAAAATTTAGACGGACGGAAGGATGGATACACAAATTTTTTGGATTGGGGGTTCTGTTAAAAATAATTTTATGCTTTAGAAAAGGTTTAGGGTTTTGGGACTGTCTTCCCAATCAATGCTAGTAATTCCGATGAAGAAGTTGCTGCGGAACGGTGAGTCTGGGATCGAAATAAACGAAGCTTTATTTTTATTTGCATAATCGAACGGAGTAATCTCACCTTTGTCTCCAGCACGGGTCCTGAGCGTCGTGCAAGGAAGGTAATTCCCCCTTAAAGCGCTCACAAAGCGGGGGTTTCGGTGCTTCTCTCCGAATGGTCAGGTGCCCGTTTCTCTGTTCGGCGGAAAGCTGGGTTTCGCCGAACTTGCGGAATAAAACCAAAATAAAACTCCTCTTAAAAAAAAAAAAAAAGAATTGCGTTTTAAGTTTAAGTTAACTGACCTCAATTACTCAATTTAGTACCCAGAAACAAACTCGGAAATACAGTCCTTCACGAAATTCCGCTGAATATAAGGTTCGCGAATACAAAATAGGTCAAAGTGTGTACGTCTTTCTTAAACCTTGTAGCGTCCTTGAACGAACAAACTACGCCAACATGAATAAAATCAGAAACAAACATTTGAGCCATGCGGCGATCTTCAATTCGCATTAGATGAGATTCTTTTTAATTTCTATCATTCCACGCGTGACTTCACGTGAGCGTGAGCGTTGCGGGTTGATTGAAATTCCCGCGCGAGTTCATGTGGCTGAGCCGTCCTGAGCCTATTGACCAGTCATGATTTTTCCGTCACAACGCCGCCGACTCCGACGCCGACGCCAGCTTTTCTCCGACACGAGTTCCTTAAAGCGCGATCCAAACCAACGTGTTTGTGTGCGCGCGCGTAGGCCGTGCGGCTCCTGGAAATTGCGTATTTCGTGACGTCCCGCTGATTCCTTGGGCCTTCCGGGCGCACATAAGAAAGTTACATGATTTCAACTTTTCTGAACGCGCACGAAAACGCGCTGTGACGTAGTAGGATGCTCCTCTCCCGGCCAATCGATGGAGGGTACCAGTTCCGGCTCCCAGTTTCTTGCTTGATCAACGGACACTGCGCCGTGCCAGCCACCAGCGCTGGACCCCCCCCCCCCCCCCCCCCCCTTTCCTGCTTCCCGGTATTTTATAAAACAAAATTATTCCCTCTCGCGCTCCTCCCGGCATGACAAACCCCCTCCCCTTCAATAAAATTATTTCTATATCCCCCCTCTACCGTTCAACTTTTCTCCCCACACCCCCAACCCCCGGAGAGCCAGTGACCAAAGCGCCAGGTGCGCATCCACTATTGGCCCTCTCTTCCCCCCCCCCTTCTTCATTTACAACGCTCACGACGACGACGCCGTGTGGCTCAGATGCTCTCCGCTTGCCCGAAGGCGTACTGTCCTAACCAACGCGTATGCTTGTGACTCAGAAAAGGCCCCGGAAACAGAAAAAAAAAACAAAAAAAAAAAAAACGTCACGAAATACGCAATTTTCGGGAAGCGCACGGCCCATGCGTGCACAAGAATGCGTTGGTTTGGGTCGCGCATAACGCTATCGCGTAAAAAGAACAACAAACAAACAGAAAACATTATAATTTAAATCTTGAGACACAGTCCAATAAAATAACGGACAAGACTACACAACACAAATTGAAATTGCGTGTTGTCATGTCTGTTATTTTTGTCTTCTTGTCTCAGAATTTAGATTATGACGTTTCAAATTCAAATTCAGAACTTAATTTTGCCAGACGAACACTAGTGGGGCCTCCAGGAACAAAAGCTGCTCACAGCAGCTTCACGGAGCCGGGAGCCCCGTTACATAAACTACAACAAAAAAACAACAAAAAAACAAAAACAAAAAAAAAAGCTTGTTTGCGTGTTTTTTTTTTTTCCTCAAAGAAACAACAACAATTTTTTTTTCTTATTTTACATATTGACGCCTATACAGAAGAATGAAGTGAATTCTGAGCTGCGAGTAATATGCTAGAGGTTCATGTCCAGAAATAACAGTGAACACGTCTAAATCTTGACAGTTCACGTGTGAGAGAGCACCATTCCGAGTTGGTCGGCCAGATTGCTCCGAAAAAAGAAAAAAAGAAAAGAAGTGTTGGAAAGCGTAGTGGTGAAAAGAGGATGATGGATGGCTGCTCAAATGGCGGTCCTTCAATGTCGTTGCCTCGAGATCAAGAGAAATGTGCAAGTACTGAAAGCGCGGCGCCGTCGGGTGAAGGGATGGAATGTTCTTCGGTGATTGATGTAAACAGGTTCATGAATCTATCATTACTGTCTCCTCCTCTCCCCAACAAGGAACAACGACAAAAAAAAATAACGAGGAATTTCAACCAGAGAGCCTAAGTGCCTTGAGGGGCAACTATCACGAAGAAAGTGTTTATGTGGTCTCATCAAAATATACATATATACACAACCAAAAGGTTTTTTTTTTCTACCTTTTATTCAGTTTATGCTTCGCATCTTTTCTTTTTGTTCTTTTTGTGAACTTGTAGGACTCGTTATATGAGTTGTTCGTGGAGAAAGAAAACGAAAATAGAGGGGAAAAATTGATACAATCTTGATAACTCGAATGAGTGTAAGCTGTCATCCCCGGTAGGAGCACGTGTAGAGCGCGTTGGTGGACATGTAAGATTAAGTACACCAGAATAAATAATAGTTTTCCGTGATTATGTATTTGATATACAAATATTTCTTCTTTGTTTTCTTCCAGTTTATTAAAGGTTTTTAGCTTCAGGTTTTAGTTTTCCCAGCGGCCTCTCAATTAAAATTCACCTCAGCTTGGAGATTTCTGCCACATTCAACCTTCAAACATGCAAAATCAGTACTATAGGAAAACTATTCGTCGCTATTTTACTATGTAGAAAACGCTCTGCCGGTTACGATGTGACTCGGAAAAAAAAAGCTAACTCAGACGTGATACTGATATATGATTTAAGGCAAAAGTCTGGGCAAGGCTGCTTACGAGTCGCATAGAAAGTGACAGTTTCGGTATATCATAGGTGGAACCAAATATCAACAAGAAAATTTTACGAATCAGCTTACCCCGGTTCGAGAATTCGGCCACCGGAAATAGACGATCGACTATATTACCCCCCTACACTTTTGGACGGGTGAAGCAGTGAGGAAAGTAGCTGGCTACATGCTATAAGGCACTACTTGTGGTTGATCACCGTCGTTTTCGTAACACGCTTCTCGAAATTTTTTCGACGCGCTAGCCGTGGCCTCGGAGAACCCGGGGAAAATAATACGTGATAAACTCAGCACCACAGAAAGCACAGCTTAGCTAGTTTATAAAGCAAGCGCAGTGCGATAAGCGAGTGTGTTGGACGCGTTGAGCGGTGATGAAGTGCTCTGTGATCTCGAAAACTAAGTTACCGATCAACAATTGACGCCGTTGGTGTGATCTTGATTTTCAGATAAAGTCTTGGAAGTCCGCTGGACACACTTTCGTTTCTGAGGCTAAGTTTGCTGGATGGACGGTAAGTAGCGTTATAATGAAATTCTATATCCGGAATTGGGCCTATGCCATGGATCAGGGCATGTTTCAATTGCACAATAGCAAATCTCTATTCAAGTCACAACAAAGCAGCACCTTAGTTGCAAGTAGCAGTAAGGAGGTTTTCAGAACGATATATGTTTAGAATGTGTCTTAGCTGTGCGCTATAGAGAGCGCTGGCGTATGCAAGAGTTTCGCCTGTAGCCTTTGTTTTACTACTACATTATAGGGACCGCAAAAAAGTCACCCTTCGTACCACCCCGAATCCTTTAACTCTAGAACTCGTTTTTTATTCATTTCGTTGATCACCCGCGAGTGCTGCACTTAGAAGCCCATAATGCAGTAAAATGTCGGTAGAGTCACGTACGCTAGCGATCAGGTTCCACGCAAAATTCACGGTGTTGTTTTTTAACTGGCTTTCAAGTTCTGCATCGTCGGAGATGAAATCATTTTTTTTTCCTATTGTAGCCCCCTCTGAAATTTTATATTTCATTCTTTTTTTTTAAAATAAAACAGTTTTAGCAAGACGCAATAGTCGGTGACAGGTCAAGAAGGAAGTGGAAGCTCCTCCCACCTTTTTACACTATAGCAGAGCGAACGCTGGAGAGGAGGCGACCTCCTCTCCAGCGTTCGGTCTGCTATAGTGTAAAGGGGTGGGAGGAGCTTCCACTTCCTTCTTGACCTGTCACCGACTACAGTCTTAACTTTAAAATAAATTTTATGATAATTAAAACAAAAAGAGGCTCTACGGTTTGTAAACAGAAATATGTTGATGTATGTCTCATAAAAGTTTTATTCAATAAATGGGTTCACCAGTATGATCACGCACCGACGCGATTGCCAGCTCATTTGATGAGAGCATTAAGCCGGTACAAATAGCGATATATTTTATTGAATGTCGTGATATTTCTTAATGGTCAATGAATTTGAGCATGGTAAAAACGGGTTTGTGAACATTCGTTTAAGCTAGATACACTTTAAATGAACTAATAATAAAGTGCTTGTATTAAGTGCTGTGATGTCAAGTATTTAAAACTTCAGGACAAACAATAAATGGCAGTGGTAACATCGAGAAAGAAACCGGCGGGAGGATTTTAACTCACTAAGCATGTACTTATTTGGTCTAACAATATGCATTCTTGATGATAATAACAGTTTATAAAGGCACCATTCGTAAGTACCTTCATTTAAAGTGTAATAATTAAATAAAACTGCACTACTCTACCCAGTGACTCAAATTAGGTTAAAATATGAATGTCGTCTTTTCCTCACAAAATGTCTTGGACCTATGCTTTGCCTCGCATGCACGAAAGTCTAAAAAACGCCGGGATGCAAGCGTTTTTTTTTTTCTTAGTTTTTCTAGCATGCAGCATTTGTTTTTTCAAATAATTATTGAATATGTATCATATAAATGTTTTTTGATGAAACACGTTGAACACTTTTGTTAATGTGACCTCCCTGATTCAAAAGAGTTTCTGTGAGACGAAATACCAAAACTACAAAACAAGCACAGCCAGGCGGGGCTCGTGTAGGTGCGAACGCGGATAACACATGCCCGCGCTTGCGTACATGGGTAAATTACTCCCAAAATGTAATCTAATTACAATTACAATTACTTTGCTTCAAAAATAGTTTAACTACAATTACAATTACTACTACGTGAAAAGTAATTAAGTACAATTACACATTACTTTTAAAAGTAATAAAATTACTTTACAATTACTTATTTTTGAGAGCGACCCTACTTCGGTCATATGCCTCTAAACGAGTTGTATAGAATGCAACATATTTGTTCATACCTTACTCCAACTTTTCCGTATTGTACTTTATTTTTATGATTTCTCTTAAATTCATTATGAAACTTGACAGTGTGGCGAAATGAAGTACTACGTTCTTATATTTTTAATAAAAATTAATAAATTAGTTGATATGCTCAAGACGCCAGATCGTTAAAGAACAAATTGGGTTGACAGACTTTAGTTAGCCAGGCAAATAAAAATGTGACAATTAGTCATACAGGAATATTTTACAAGAGCTTATATAAAAGTAAAATCCACACGACGCTAATACGACCACATTCACACACAAACGTTATGGTATTGTAAATTATTTACATTGAGTTGAAATTATAATGGTTCAGAAATATATAAGTACCCAATCGGGGCCTTCGAATCATTCATGACAATATTCACAGGTGCAAGGTCAGTCTCCAAAGTGCTTATGCAAATAATATCCGAAGTAAAACCAACATAAAATAAACTTGAACATAATACAAAGGCGCATATGGGACAATACTGGAAGAGGGACGTAAAAAACTGGAAAAAAAAGAAAGAAAAGTAACGTCAGAGACAATTAAAATTCCCAACCTCGGCTGAAAGCTAAAGCTCAATTTTTGTTCTTTCAATATTTTGGCACGTTTAGGCTATTGTTTTCTTCTCGCAGCGCAGACGGCACTACACGGTGCTGTTAAGGTAGGCTCCAAAGAGCATTGTCTCTCAGACCGCAGTGTAAGCAACAAAACAACAAACAATGCGACGCTATTTATGTTGTGCGTGTGTTTCTGTCTGTGTGTAGTGTTTCACCGAGAGCTAGGCCGCTTGCGCGAGCGCTGAGGCTTTCAGAGAGGTTCCGTCGGCGGCGCAAAGTCATGCAGAATGAATGGTAATTCTACCTGGAATTTTGCAATTACTGACCCTAGAAAGTAATTAAGTTACCATTAGAATTCCTTTTAGCCAAAAGTAATTAATTACAACTACAAATTACAAAGGAAAGTAATTAAATTACAGTAATTCAATTACAGTAATTGAGTTACTACCCAAGTATGGGCGCTTGGCCGTCTGCTTCGGCGGCAGCTTGGGGCCTTGGCTGTTACCGTGCATCCCGCGCACAGAAATATCTGGCGCCGACTCCTTTGCGGGTGAATGATAGAAAAACTAAGAAATAATATTCCGCTGAAAACCACCAGGTGGTCCTGAGTTTTTTCGGGCAAGGACGTTTAACTACCTTGCTGTCGGCGCTGCATCATTGAGCCTCCTACGGAAAAGATGGTTCGCTTCACTACACGACAGGTTTGTGCTGAACGCCTAAATGACTCTACAGCACGGCAGTTACACGTACTATTTGGCCTCTCCCCTCCGCTGCCACTGCTTGGAGCCGACCGGCTTTGTTTTAATATATATGAGGCGCTGCTCAAAATCAAGATGACCATTTTGGGGCCTCAGTTATATTTCCACGCTCCCATCACTGCCATTGTGCCAACACTGGAACAGAGCAGGAAGATCCAAAGACGTAGGAAGTTTGTTCTCGGAATGATTACAGAGTGGTAACATGCTAACACTTCCGAGTGACGTGTCTAAAATAGCACAGTACATTAGTCCCAAATGTTTTTTGTGTGGCTATTTAGGTTCCCAACATAAATTCTGTGGCCCTAACTAACGCCCTGGAACAACAACACATTAGGTGCAATTAAGTTCTTAGAATCGCCGGAGAGTCTAAGATACGTAATGGGTGTGCTGCGTGGTCTATGTGTTCTATTGAAGTGGGGTAAATCCAGCACGAAAGTACGACAGTAAGCCTGTGGATCTCTAGGTGATTTATTTTACTAGTAACTTCGCCAATCCACGTGGGTGCAAAAACGCCTTTTTATTTGAACCCGTCTATATTAAGAGAATTTAGAAAATCCGGGAGCAGTGTGAACCAAACCCAGGGCATATAAAACTGCACCTTGAACTTTTTCACACATAATAAGAAGCATCAACATAAACATAAACCGGACATTGGCAAGGGGCTACTAAAAAGACGGTTCACAAGCCGCGCTTCTGAACCGAGGGATCGGTGGCTGAGTGAGCTATAGTCGGTTGCAAGCTAAGAAAAAATTGGAAATGCCTCTCAGAGGAAAATGTAATCCTACGCCGAGAAACGCCAGCCAATCGTTTTCATGACGTCACGATTCCGTGGACCAATCGCGATCCTTTTGAAAAAAAAAAGAAAAGCCCAACATGGCTGCTGGCCTTAGCAACGCGACGCTAGTTTCTCGTGACAATTATTCTGCTTTTTTGCACCGTGTTTTACGTGCCCGAGGTTACGCCACGAAATCTTAATGGTGTCGGCTTGCGTTTGCAGCAGTTTTTGCGCGACAACGTGAGAATCCAGCGACGCTATCGCCAACGAAAATTTCGAAGCGGGCGCGAGGCTTAGCACTGCTGAGAGGTATGTTAGACGGTATGTTAGACAGTATCTTGGACAGAAAATGAATTGGGAAGACGGTACATTGGACATGACTTTCTTTCTTTACTAAACAGCTATTTCGTTGACAAAAACGTATTCTAAATTATTTAAATGTCCTGAATGAATTAAATAAATATTGTAGTAGTTTAAGACACGTTTCCTGGAGGAAGAAAAAGCAACTTTGCTAGCGAACTACTTTCTCGACGGCGGACGCACTTCAGACGGGCGCAATGCGCTTGTGGGTGGAGCTAAAAGATTGTTCTTAGGTTGCATCCGACTATAGCGCACACCAGCTCGGAGCACGTGGAGCGAAAGCTGGCGCTGCAGAACTAGGATCCTGGGTTCAATCCCCGTCCCTGCCGGTTTCGATCTGGATGAGCACCGTACCGGCGTGCGGTCGTATATGACTACTGCGTGGTGCACGTTAAAGACCCCAGGTTAGCGGCTGTACCGCACTGGTTCAATTGGTCACCTACAGCTGAGACACCAACGCCCACTGGGTAGACTAACTTCCGGCTGTATAAACCTCCACACAACAATTTGATTTTGAAGCCGCGCTTCGCTAAGTCATTCCCGAGCTCCTGTTTACCTCAAGTGTTCGCTGCTGAGATTTTGAAAAAAACAAGCACAAGCGAGTGAAGTTTGAAGTTGTCATTTTAGCACGTTTATTATAGTATACAAGGTATTTCTTCAGACACAGGCTAAATTGGTACTTTAAAAAAAGTACCCTTTGCACCGAAAAACGGATGATGTTCCAATGGCTTCTGGCAAAACGGTCGGTCTAATTGAGCGCTTAAATGCGCTTGAGTAAGTGCCTTTTTCAATCGAAAATTTAAAAGCATGGTTTCCAATATATACTTTCTGAGCATCATCGAATAACACTAATTTAACGCATTTTACAAAAATATACGATGGATTGTTTCTTAGCATCATCGATAACGCTAGTGGTAGTTAGTCGCCCTTTTGTGACCGAACCACATGGCGCGAGGCGAGTGCCGAGAGTTCCAAGCTTGTAACACTATCATGATTGATAATATTTCTGTTTTATCAAGCAATGTGTTGTTAAATATATATATATAAAAACAGGACAAAGCACGAAGAAACAATGTCGACCTTTTTCCACGCTCGAGAGCTGAAATAAAAATGAAGAAAAATCCGCATATGTGGAATACAATTCCTAGTTGTAAAAATATCTACGTCCGTACATAGGAGAACGTTGAATCACATGTTTCCTTTCTTGTCGAAACAAATGATGACTGACTGGTAACAACCAACCAGTCTTGGGCTCTATCGCGACACAAGGTTACTCTAACTCGTTACTTCTTGGTAACTTATAACGGTAACTCGACACATTGCTTAAGTGACTGTAACGATAACATAAGTACTTTTCTGAAAAAGTAACTAAAAGGTATCTGCAAAGATACAGATACTTTTCGAGAGAAAATTACCCTATTTTGTGAAGACTACGGCGGGTTCGACCATGTGCGGAGGAGGTTGGGCCCCATATTAGACGCGACAAAATAAAACAAGAACTGGTGGGACGTTTCGTCGGTACAAAGTGCCGGCTAAGAAGGCAGACTTTTTCTACTTCTGTTTTTCTTCTTTCATCGCTCGGAAAAGCGCATCTAGCACTCTCCTTATCTCTACCCTTTAGTTTGGGGCTCTCTCCCACCGTTTTCACCCTTTCCGGCCTCAGCGAAAACCCCGCTTCTACAGCCAAGCGGCATAGCCACCTGGCGGAAACACGTGACGCCTAGACAGCTAACGGTGAGCTGTTTAACACTCAACGAGATCCTCTCTCGTCGATGCCGCAGCAGTCGCGGCAAAAAGCGAGTCGCCGCCAGTAGGCACAGTCTGACTGGGACCAGGGACGATGTTTTTACTGGTCGACTTGCTTTTTCACAGGGGCCGTGAGCCCGTGAGTTTGTGATCCATCGCCAAGCCTTTTGCTCTGCGTTGCATAGAATGAACTAGAAAGAAAAGCGGAACGCATTCCGAGACGACTTTGTGTCGTTTTTGTTCACTCCTTTCTTTACCTTGTTTTATACTAACGATGTTTTATGCTTTTGCCCCCATTCCCTCCCTATTTATGGTAATAGACTGTTCATCGACATCTCCGCCTCTTGTTAGCTGAGAAAGGGGAATAAGAGAGCTCTTAAGAGAAGAGGAAGGGAGAGAAGATGTTACAAGAAAGAAAGAAACTAGTTTAGTGGTAATTAACCATTATCGCTTAAACGATAGGCTGTCATAAATGATGAACGGCAGGTGTTACCGTGGCCCGGTTATGAACTGCACTTTAATCTTGTAGAATATGGTGGCGATAACTTCACTGCTCGCTGCAAACGCTGCAAAAAAGTTCTCGCAGCCGGGAGGTCCTCTTTCTTCAACCTCCAGGTGTGACTACTGCACTTCCGTCCATCGCATGTCGCGCGTCAGCAAGGGGCAAAGCATCAAAAGGGGAATGTTAAGTAAGGATAACTTCGAAAAGCACTTGCTGCTGTGTTAAAACATCAACCAATTTATTATTTAGTGCATCCTGTATCGAAGCAGGAAACGCTTCTATTCAATTCAGTCGTAAGACGGTAATATAATTTATCTCAAAAAGTGAAATGAGGGTTTTCTGAGAGTTCCAAATAAATATAAATCTTCGACATTGTGTGTCGTTCTTGATGTCTTCATAATTTAAGGGGTCATAAAACCGTATGAGTTTGGAATGTTCATGACTTCGCAAAGGCGTACTTGCCCTATCTGGCCCAAGTATACTCTACAGACAGTCACTGATTCAGAAGCTTATTCTTTGCCTCAGTGAAATTGCGAGGATAAAAGAAGACTATTTCTTTCAGTTTTACCTTCGCAACGCTTGATGACGTAATTGTGGGATCAGAACCACCCACCTAACGACAGTCGAGCGCGTCTGATGAATAGGACACGAGAACTGCGTTTGCACTCGACTTCGGCTGGTAACAATCAATGCCTTGGCAGACACTCGGTTCGTGGCTCGTGTCTAATTACTCAGGTGATCAGAATAGCCGAACTCTAGCAACGCCTGGAGCTTAGCACGCGTTTTATTTTTTTGCCAACCACAGCGCGTGGGTATGCTTAACTTTGGCAGCCTAGGACAGGCACCAGGCCACGTGGCCACTTGTTCGGCTCATAGTCTTCGATGAACGATGCTACTATTTCTCAGATCTTTTTGCCGACTACCATTCCCTACAAAAAGAAACTAAGGCAATTTTATTGAGTTATTAACGTTATGGAGTGATTTTAAGTTGTGCGTAGCGAAAGTGAAATCATAGTTTTACGGCTCCTTCAAATTTAAAGAAAACGAAATTACCTTGAAGGTAACTAAGTTACTGTGACCAAGAAACTTTAACTTAGTTACTTCAATACATTTTCGCCAAATTATTCGTAACAGTAACTAATCACTTTTTAAAAGTAAAGTACCCAAGACTGCAACCAACTCTTTTCTTGGAAACATAAGGTACTCAATCTCACATCAGATGCCTATCTTTTGTCTCACTGATTCGAACTATTGATATAAACATCTTATCTTAAATGTAATATTCATTTGGAGGCGATTCTCTAGAAATAGTATATATCTTAATGTAGGCCTTCTTTTACCAAACTGCAGTAAAAAAAAAAGAAAGAAAAGAAGAACGGCCAGCAATATTAATTATTAGAACCCTATTTCGCGTCCCCAAATGGTTTTACAAAAGTGGTTGTTGAAGAACTAAAATTGCGTCTCCCCTTTTTACCGCCTCAAAGTGGAAGTTTGTTGAGAGAAGGACAATTGAGGGCAATAATCAAAACATATTTTTATAGTTCGAATTTTAAGTAAGCAGTTTAAGGGGCGAATTGAATTGACTGGGTCACGTGCCACCTTTTATAATATTTTTATATTTATACTGGACGTGGAAACCTTTGCAATAATATTTTAGGCATACTGCCTTGTATTTTATGAGGAACTAAAATAAAATTGCGTTTTACTTAGTGCCACATAATTAATTTGATAGTTGGAATAGTGCTCCTCGGTACCAACATTAGTTTCTTTCGTGACTTCTGTTTTCACGCCGCAAAAAAAAAAAAAAAAAAAATAAATAAATAAACGGAGCATTTAGTTTTTAGTAGAACAAGGTTCAGTCTGATTTTTTTTTGTATAAGTAGTGCCAAAAAGTAATTGTCATAATCGTTTAACTTAAGCTTTTATGTTTAATTCAGAACTACGCTGTTTCAAGCAATCACAAGCAATAATAATTCAATTCCGTGTATATTTTTGTTTTTGTTTGTTTTAGGTTATTCGAAATTATCACAGCCTTTCCGCACAGCCCGATGCAACTAAACTTCTCTCTGTGGTGTCTTCATTAATGCTCGGTTTCGAGACGCTAGCGTTTATCTCGGGTTTCGTGGATTTTGTAGCTTATTATAGGAAAAATTCGGAGAATGGTTTTCGTAGTAGATGTTTCAGCATTCGGAGTTTATGTGATTTTTTTTTATAAAATCCAAAATCTCCGAAGTTCAAAATTAAAATATGGAAATGTTTTAAATTTATTTTTATATACAAATTAAGTGCAACAATATCTGGGTGTAAACATGTGCTAGATTTAAAAAAAAACGCTTTTGTATATAATAGTATTTTTCGAGCTGGACTTGGCATTGACCTTCATAACTTTAAAACAAATTTTATAATGAATTAGAAAAAAAGTTTCTCTACGGATTGCAAACCAGAATATGTTAATGTATGTCTTAGAAACATTTTATTCAATAATCATGTTTACCGGTGACTCCAGTGCACGTGTACAACGAAATGATTATTACGCAGCACAAACGCACCGGCGTGATTGGTCAGTTCATATGATGAGAGCACTAGACAGGTACGAATAGCGATAATTTAGATTTCATTTCGTTATCTTTTACTGTTATATGAATATAAACGTATTTAAAAACGTGTTCGTAAAAGTGTATGAGCTAGATGCACTTGGAAATCAAATAAAGAAATACTCTGCATTTTCTGCTCTAACGTCAAGTATTTGAAGTTCAAGTTTTTAAGTTTGAAGTTTATTGGAAGTTTCACGGGCCAAGCCCGGTAAGGAGGTAGTGGTGAAGGCATTTCTGCCTGTCTGGGCTTCTACCCCTCTCAGTTTACAGGAGTGCAAAATGTTGCGTGGTATACAGATTGAAAACTTCAAGATGAGCAATAAAGGGCATTGGTAACATAAAAAAAGAAACCGTTGAGAGAATTTGCCCTTCCTAAATTTATCTTTGTCCGGTTTAGCAATCTGCATTCTTGATGGTGATAACGGTTTATAATTCTGGAATTCGTGAGTATGTTTAGTTTAAGCGCGATAGCAAAATAAACCTGCACATATTTATTCAAACCAGTGCCTCTTATTAAGTCACACTATGCCTGTCGGCTTCTCTCCAGGAAATGTCGAGGCCCGATGCTCTATCTCACATGCACGAACGTTTAAAAAAGGCCAACAAGCGGCCGTTTTTTTTTAGCATACAGTTTTTGTATTATTCTTGCACATATATAATATGAATATTTTTTTAACAACACATGGAACATTTTTATGCATGTGACCACCCTGATTCGAAAGAGTTTCGGTGAGACAAGATACCAAAACTACAAGACAAGCACGACCAGGCGGCGCTTGTGCAGAGCGAACGTGGAGCACGCTTGGCCACATGGCCGTCTGCTTCGGCAGCAGTTTGGGGCCTTGGCGGATACCGTGAATCGAGCGCTCAGAAATATTTGACGCCAACTCGTCGGCGGGTGACTGATAGAAAAACTAAGAAATAATATTCCTCTGAAAACCGCGTGTTTATCCCGAGCTTTAGACTGTCGGTCAAGGACATTTAAATGCCTTGGTGTTTGTGCTGCTGGGGCAACATCATTGAGCCTCCAACGGAAGAGGGGCTTGGCTTCATTACACGACAGGTTGCGGCAGAACTCCTAGGTGGCTCCACCGCATGGCGGTCAGACAGACTATTTGTCCGCTCTCTTTCGCTTTCCACTGCACGAAGCCAACAGACATTGCTTAACTATATATGAAGCGCTGCTCAAACTCAAGATGGTCATTTTGGAGCCTCAGTTATATTTCCCCGCTCCCATCACTCCCATTGTGCCAACCCTGCAACTGAGAAGCAAGATCCAAAGACGTATCAAAAGGACTTGGTCTTGTGAATGCTTAATGGTAACAAGTTAAACTTTCGAATGACATCTGTAACAGTAGCACAATTCTTTGGGCCTAAATGTTTTTTCTTCTGGCCTTTTAGGGCCAAAAGAGAAGTACTGGGGCCCTAACTAACGACCTGAAACGACACCACGTTAGGCCTAAGTTAGGTTCTTAGAATTCCCAGACTTGAGCCAAGTTAGGCCTCTTTGTGGTGTGCTGCTTGGGATACTCTTTCCGTTGAAGTGGGTTCGAAGAAGAAGAGGAGTTCGACTGTGAACCTGTGGATTTTTATGCGATTTATTCTATAGTAATTTTGCCGCTGCACGTGTGTACAACAACACCTTATTATGCCGAGCTCATCTATATTGATAGAATTCGGAAAATCCAGGAGCAGTATGAATTAAAACTGGGGCCCATGAAACTGCACCTGGAATTTGTTCTGACATAATAAACATAAACATAAACATACAGATACACATACACCCCATACACATACACACGTACATAAACATAAACCGGAAGTTGTCGAGGAGCTACTAAAATGGCAGTTCACAAGCCGCGCTTGACTAAGTCTTTCCCGAGCTCTTGTTTATCTCAAGTGTTCTGTGCAGCGCTTTGGGAAAGCACAAGCACAAGCGAGTGAGTTTAGAATTTGTTTCGTTTCCAGCACGTTTATTATAACATACAACGTATTTCTTAAGACTGGCCAAATCGTTCATGCAAAAAAATACTCATCCCACAGAAAACGGTTGATGTTCCAATAGTTTCTGCCAAACGGCCTAAAAATGGAAATATAAATTGTAGGGTTTTGATTAGGCCCTTAAATACGTTTGACAAAATGCATTTTAATTGGTCAACATAAAGATATGGTTTCAATTGGAAATTTTCTGGGCACCTTCGAATGGCACTAAATTAGTACACTTTACAAAAATATTCGTTGCACTGTTTCTTGTCAGAATCATCGATAACACTGGTAGCAGTCGGCCTTTTGTCACCGGGGCACATGGCATGAGGTAAGTGCCGAAGAGTTACAAGCTTGTGGCTATATCTTGAATAATTATCCGTTTGATGTATCCAGCGATGCGTTGTTCATATTAAAACAAGCTGGACAAAGCACGAACAAGCGATGGCGATTTCTTTTCATCACAAACGTAGGGATCAAAATTGAAAAAAAGTACGGCCATGTTGAACACAATTCCTAGCCGGTAAAAACATCTACGTTCATATATATAAGAAGGTTGAATCACATGTTTCCACTCTTGTGGAAACGTTTGATGTATCCAGCGATGCGTTGTTCATATTAAAACAAGCTGGATAAAGCACGAACAAGCGATGGCGATTTCTTTTCATCACAAACGTAGGGATCAAAATTGAAAAAAAGTACGGCCATGTTGAACACAATACCTAGCCGGTAAAAATATCTACGTTCATATATGTAAGAAGGTTGAATCACATGTTTCCACTCTTGCGGAAACGTTTGATGACTCTTTGGTAACAAGTTTTATATCAATCAACTGTCTGCTTAAAAAATACGGTACTCAATCTTATATCAAATGCTCATGCTAGTGTTTCATTGGTTAGAACTTTAGACATAAACCTGAGGTTTTTACATTTAATGTATGTTTATTTGAAAGTGATTTTTTTTTATAAACACTGTACTTAAAATATAGACTCTTTTGACCAGACTTTTCTAATAAAAAGAAAAAAAACAGCCAGCAGTACATATTCTTAAAACTTTATTCTGCGACCACAATGGATTAATAAAGGTGATGGCTGAACAACTAAAATGCTTCACCTGATTTTACCGTCTCAAAGTGGAAGTTTATTGAGAGAAAAACAATTAAGGGGCATCATTCCAACTTATCTTTCAGGCTAGCTTTAAAATTAAACAGTTTAGGCTGCGAGTTGAATTGATTTGACTGCGTGCCACGTTTTATAATATTTTGATATGTACACTGCACGTGGCAACGTTCTCAATACTATTCTAGGTCTACTACAGTGTATTCTATATGGAAGTAAAATAAAATTACCTATGACTTTGTGCCACATGATAAGTTTGACATTCGAAATACTATTCCGCAGTGCCAAGATTATTTTTCCTCGTAACTACATTTTTCACGCCGTAAAAAAAAGCGAGGCATTCATCAGCTGTCAAAAGAAGAACGTTCGATTAGATTATTTTTTTATAAATAGTACCAGAAATTAATCGTCATAGCCCTTTTACTTAAGTTCTTATCTCTAATTCAGAACTACACCGTTTCAATCAATGTCATGCCAAAAAATTTCGATTTCGCCTCTTTTTTTGTGTGTGTATTTAAAATATTGCAGCCCTTGTTCACAGCCCGAAGCAACTGAACTTTGTATTGGTGTTTTCTTCATGAATGTCCAGTTTCGAGACGCTAATATATATTGAGTGTTCCGTGTTTCTCGTATTCTATTTTGTGTAAAATTAGAAGGATGTTTTTCGTAGTTGATTTTTTGCCTGATATTCAGAGTTTAT
Source organism: Ixodes scapularis (assembly GCF_016920785.2). Lineage (NCBI taxonomy): Eukaryota > Metazoa > Arthropoda > Arachnida > Ixodida > Ixodidae > Ixodes > Ixodes scapularis. The sequence continues at coordinate 52,750 of NW_024610370.1, read as the reverse complement.
CGGAGTTTTTCTTTGTTAGATTTCCGAATATTTGGAATTCAAAAGTAAGTTATTGCAACATCTTTTTTCCAATTTTTAGAAATACAAACTAAATTAAAAATATCTGGATTAAACATGTCTTAGATTCAAAAGAACGCTCTTGTATCTGATACTACTTCTTGAGCTGGATTTGGCGTTGGCACCCTTTACACTGGTCATACTAATCTGTCCTACGACAAAGCTTGCAAACCACCATTGCTTCAATAAACGCGGGTATCTCAAAATCATAAACTCCAGGAGGTAGTCGCTGGAGGCTTGCTACAGACGTGATCGCATTTTTGCGCGCCGCCGAGACGGAGTTTTATTTAAATAATTTCTTGATTCATCCGGTGCGCGCTGAACCTAGAATTTTCCACAACGGGCTAAACATTGTGTCTTTCCCCCAGTGGGTCACTGGCCGCAAGTCTTCCCCCTAAGGGCGGGGCCTCCATACACGCAAACTTACACAGCCAGCATAGCTCCTAAGTGAGCTTGTCAACTGGCGCGCCGTTTCATAAACCAAACGAAGTGCCGTGTACTGTTATGAACGGCCCCCGGACCAGACCCTCTCGATCTAAACCACCCGGCACTGGGGAACCCCCTTGAGTATCGTCGCCATATGGTTCCGGTCAGTTGAGCCCGGAAATGAAGCGAGAGGCGACAAAGGGATGGCTTTCGACGGAGGACCACCGTGTTGATGTCGCCACACCTAGGCGCGAAGCTGAGCCGGACCCTTACTTCTGGCGGAGATTACGCGGGCCCGAAACGGGGTCACCCGACGCAGGAACCGGGGGGGATTACTGTGCGAAGATTCCGGATGACGGTGCGCCAGCTGCGGGACCTCCGTGAGGGTGTGTTCAGCACGGATCATCTTCGGACGCCACTTGCGGTTGTTCCGGCCCAACCCTTTTCGTGCCACAAAGCCGCCTAATGGAGAGATCGGCACCACCTCGGCCAGCGTCGTCTCCCAGGCTGAGAGTGGACCCTTTGTTGTCGCCTCCTCGGCGCGGCATTCGAGGGCGGGAGTGACTCGGCGCCGGGATGTGATGTCCGGCCGCTACTACACTGTGTGCTTGTGCGTGCTAGTGGCGGGGCCTGACCAGTTGGGGAACGGCGTCCTGGCCTAGAGACGTAGGGAAGGGGGACCTTAGAAAAAGAGCGGTTTTACGCGCTCTCGGTGTGTTCTCACGTTGTTCTCATGCCGTACGGCAGACTGTACATAGAATGTAAATAAACAGTTTGAGAAGAGACACCCTGGCTCGCTACCAACTCTGCCCGATGTCCTGAGCGACGCATGGCTCCAGCGGAGATCGACTACATGGACAAGCCCCGAGTCACAACAACTGGATGGCAGCGGTACGATTCGACTCCAAGCCACTGAGGAGACCTGGTACGATTCGACTCCAAGCCGCGGAAGAGACCTGATGGGAGCGACAACACGGAACCTGCGGAGTTCGGGCTGCGGCACCGGTGAGTGTTCGACACTTTTCCTTTGAGATTTACCAGGATTTGGATTTCAAAGAGTGATATTTAATCTGGTTCTGAACGTCTACCTGGAAGAAAGAAAAGGGCTACTTCCAGGTGTGTGATAGGAAAAGTGACTTGCACGTCAGGTATCATGGATCTCAAGGCACTACGCAAACCAGATCTAGAGGCAATTTGCCTAGAGTTGGGGATCGACATTGCGGGCCTGAAAAGAAAGCCTCTAATTATGGATGCTATTCATCAGTCGGGTGCTGACGGAGACGAACTGCAGGAGTGTTGGGAGTTTATTCAGGAACGCGAGAAAAGAGAGCAAGAGGAAGAAAGGAAACGCGTGGAAAGAGAAAAGGCGCAGAAAGAGTCCGAGCAGAGAGCAATCGAGAAGGCCAGGATCGACCTCGAGCTTGTGCGGGCAACTGGGAAACCAAGTTCAGTGGGGCAGCAGGGCTGGAAAATGAAGAATCTTTTGCAGCCCTACAAGGTTGGGGAGGATATAGGCCTATTCCTCGTCAATTTTGAGAGGGCTTGCGAGAAGGCAAGTTTCTCTCGGGAGTCGTGGCCTCAGCGCCTCTTGACGTTGTTGCCGTGTAAGGCGGCGGACGTGGTATCCAGGCTGAGTAGGGAAGACTCGGAGGACTACACAAAAGTAAAATCGGGCCTCCTCAGAAAGTACAGGTTGTCCGCCGACGCTTTTCGCAAGCGATTCCGCGAAGTAAGGAAAAAGACCAGCGAGTCTTATTCTGAGTTCGCGTGCAGCCTGAAGTCGAACTTAGAGGAATGGCTAAAGGGTTCCGAGGTTTTTGGTGGCCATGACAAGGTGGTAGAGTGCGTCTGTCTGGAACAGTTTTTCAGTACCTTGCCCGAAGAAACCCGCTGCTGGGTGCAGGACCGGCCTGACCTGAAGACGGTACAGCGAGCGGCGGAACTCGCTGAAGAGTTCAGCTCTCGTCGTGGCGTGCTTCCCGAAGGGGGCGGTCACCAGCACAGAGACCCCTCGAAAGGGACTGGCGCGGGGTTTAAGGACAGGTACCGGCAAGGGAAAGAGAGGGGTAGCCACAACGGTAGCGCAGATGGGGCGGCGAAGGAGGGCGAAAATGGAAAAAAGAAACCTGAGGAGAAAGGGCACGGGAAGGCGTTCGAGTCCCGATCCCGAAAACCTTCAGTATGCTTCAGGTGTCACGAGCCAGGGCACTTCGCTGCCGGGTGCCGTAAACCACGAGTAGTGTTTTCTTTCGTGAGTGAAGACGATGAGAACATGCGTCTGTTGGAGCCCTACATGCACGATTTGGTGGTGAACGGTAGACCTTGCAAAGTTCTCCGTGACTCAGCCGCTACAATGGACGGGATTCATCCGTCCTACGTAAGTCCATCTGACTTTACAGGCGAGTGCGCCTGGATTAGACAGGTCGTTGAGGAGAACAGCGTATGTCTGCCGATTGCCAAGGTCAAAGTGGAGGGGCCTTTCTGGGAAATAGAAGTAGAAGCCGCGGTATCGAAGTCCCTGCCCGGGAGGTACCCTTACCTCTTTTCAAACAGATCCGATCACCTTCTGAGGGAAAGGGGCCTAAGATTTGGGGAAGGAGTTGTCCAGGCTTTGACACGTTCCAAGGTGCGCGAGCTCGCAGCTAAGCAGTCGACCGAACACGGTAGTGAGGGCAGTCGGGACGAAAAGCACAATGGGTCAACTACTTCTGACTCCATCGAGATCCCTGAAGTGATTGAAGTTGCGCCCAGAGAGAGCAGTGACAGTAGGAGTGATCCGGCTGAGGATCAGGAAGACGTAGATAGATCAACCCCGGAGGAAGAGGGAAATTTTCTCTCGCCTCACTCATCGAGTTTTCGGAGCCTGGTGGAGGTGGACAGAGACACTTTAGCGGCCGAACAGGCGAGTGACCCCACCCTGAGTAACATGACAAACCACACTCAAAGGGAGGGAGTGGCTAAGCGGAACGTTTCGTTCCAGACTCGTTCTGGCGTGGTTTATCGACAGTACAGGGATCGCAAAGGGGTCAGTTATGACCAGCTAGTAGTTCCGACAAAGTATCGCAGGGACCTTCTCTGTCTTTCGCATGGTAGCTCTTGGTCGTGTCACTTAGGCGTAAAGAAAACCAAGGCACGATTGCTACAGGAATTTTACTGGCCGGGTTGTTTCAAGTGGAAGAGTTTGTGCGCTCGTGCGATACCTGTCAACGCGTTGGAAAGCCAAATGACAAGCAAAAGGCGCCACTGAAGCTGGTACCACTAATCACCGAACCGTTCCGACGTCTGGTGATTGACGTTGTGGGACCTCTTCCGGTGACCGATTCGGGATACCGGTACATCTTGACCATGCTTTGCCCCGCGACTAAGTTCCGGAAGCAATTCCCTTAAAAGAGCTTAGTTCCGCCGGGGTAGTTGACGCGCTTCTGTCGGTGTTTGCTCGGATAGGATTTCCGGCAGAGGTGCAAAGCGACCAAGGGAGCGTTTTTACTAGCGCTTTGACCACGACCTTTCTAGAAAAATGCGGAATTCGCGTAGTGCACAGCTCGGTTTACCACCCTCAGAGCAACAGCGTTGAAAAATGGCACTCAGTTCTCAAACGCGTTCTACGCGCGCTCTGTTACGAGCATAAGAAAGACTGGGAAGCCTGTCTGCCTGCTACGATGTTTGCTCTGCGGACGGTCCCGCATGAAACTACTGGGTTTAGTCCCGCTGAGCTGGTGTACGGGCGATCCCTGAGGTCTCCCCTCCGAATGTTACGTGAGGCATGGGAAGGCGAGGGCGAGCAGGTGACGGTTGTGGCTGTAGTAACTGGGGGTTTATTTACATGATTAAAAAAAAACGTATGCCGCTGGCTAACCTAGGGCTAGCTTCATGTCGGCTCAGTCCAGTCAATCGCGCTCAGTGTTCTGTCTCGAGCTCGCTCGCGGTCTTTTCACGAGATCTCGTCTTCTGCCTCTTTGTCCGAGTTACCACACTCCTCCCGCTTTAATCGTTTAGGTGCCAGCGGGAGCTCCAGCATCCGGTAGGCTCGGTGGCACGCCAAGTCTGTCTGGGGGACGCCGGATCCGTTGAGGGTAACGGTTTGAGTGTTCAGTCGGAGGCGTGGCTGCGTCTCCTGCCGGGCCTGGCTGTACCACTGTAGGTGGGGCTCTTCCCGATGAACTCTGCAAGTCTCCAGCTGAGTCCGTCGACACTCTAGGAGTGGCAGCCGGGCCTAAGAGCATCCATGGTGGTGGGCAGGTTGTTTCACGACTTGGTAACTGAGCATCCAGTCGCAAAAGATGGTCCAAGTGAACGGAGACTGTACGTTCCCGTACCTCCACTAGATACCATAGTGGCCCTCTTCGGGAAACAGTAACTCCAGGAGACCAAGAGGGGTGGTTCCCTCTCACGTCTCGCACGAGGACCTTATCTCCTACATCAAAATAACGAAGTGATCGTCGTGACTTGTCGTGTGCCAACTGTTGCTGGCGTTGGTGCTTGGTCACAGTCCGCTCCACACTTGGCTTGATTAAATCCAGGCGAGTACGAAGCGGCCGCTTGAGGAACAGTTCAGCCGGTGTTCTCTCTGTGATTGTATGAGGAGTGCTCCGATAGTTCAGGAGAAACCTGGCCAGCCTTTGGTGCTCTGTTTCTGTGAGTCTGTTTCCAGCAGCTGCGTCTTTCTTCCATGCTCGCTTAAATGTCTGCACCGCTCGCTCAGCCGCGCCATTTGAAGCGGGATGGTATGGGGGTGTACGGATGTGCTTCACGCCGTTCATTCGCAAGAAGTTCCCGAAGTCTGCAGAAATGAACTGCGGTCCGTTATCCGAGACAACTTCAGAGGGCACTCCATATGACGCGAAGAGGTTCCGCAACAATTCAATGGTGCGTGCTGCTGTAGTCGTTTTTGTGGGCAGGACTTCGATCCACTTGGAGAAGCTGTCCATTACTACCAGGTAGTGCTGCTTGTCGAGCTCGGCGTAATCTATATGTATCCTCTCCCACGGATTTCTCGCCCAAGACCACGGGTGTACAGGTGCAGCAGCTGGTTGGTTCTGCATGGATGCACAGGCGTAGCACTGCTTAATGAAATCTTCAATGTCTTGGTCCAAAATTGGCCACCAGAGATAGTTTCGTGCCTTGGCCTTCATGCGACTGACGCCTGGGTGATTCTCGTGCAGCTCATGTAGTAGTCGTTTTCTAAGAATCGGTGGTACGACGACTCGGCTTCCCCATAGAAGACAGCCTTGGTCCGTAGAGAGCTGCTCCCGTTTTTCGAAGTAAGTACGCAGGTTTTTATCTTGAAGGGAGGTGGGCCAACCATTTAGGGTAAAGTTCAGGACTTTGGATAAGGTCGGGTCTCTCCTTGTTTCCACCGCGATTTGATGACTTGTGACTGGGAGAAGTTCCACATTGGAGACTTGAAGTACCGACGTGTCTTCGTCCGGGTCACTGGAAGCAAGGTCTAAAGGCAAACGTGACAGTGCATCTGCATTGCCGTGTTCTTTGGACTTCCGGTACACGATGTCATAGTTGTATGATAGGAGAGTAAGTGCCCAACGTTGCATTCGTAGAGCGGCTAAGCTTGGAATTGCTGTTTGTGTGTTGAAGATCGCAGTCAAAGGCTTATGATCTGTAATAAGGGTGAATTTCCGACCGTATAGGTACTTGTGGAACTTCTTCACACCGAACACAATACCAAGTGCTTCTCGTTCGATCTGTGCGTAGTTGCGCTCACTCGGTGAGAGCGTCCTAGAGGCGCAAGCAATTGGCACTTCGTCACCGTTTGGCATGATGTGAGATATGACTGCTCCCACACCGCTTGGAGATGCATCGCAGGCGAGGCAAAGCGGCTTGCTAGGGTCGTAATGTGTGAGCCACTTGCTTCGCAGCAAGCTCTCTTTTGCCTCTTTGAAGGCTTTTTCACATTCTGACGTCCACTTCCAGCGGCTGTCATTCTCTAGAAGTTGGTGTAGTGGTTTAAAAATCGTGGAAAGGCCCGTCAAAAATCGTCCGTAATAGTTTAACAGGCCTAAAAATGAACGCAGTTACATCACGTTGGAAGGCGACGGCGCGTTCTGGATGGCTTGCACCTTACTTTCGGTTGGGTGCAATCCTTGGGCGTCGATTCTGTAGCCGAGATATTCCACGCTGCTCTTGAGGAACTCGCATTTTCGAAGATTGGCCCGAATTCCGTTTGCTGTCAGTCGAGCCAGAACTCGGTCCAACAATTGAAGATGATCCTCCAGAGTACTTGACGTGACCAAGATGTCGTCAAGACAGCAAACTACGTGCTCCAGTCCTTGCAGGATCTGATCCATGGACCGTTGGAAAATCGACGGCGCTGTGGATATTCCGAAAGGTAGGCGATTGTACCGGTAAAGACCCTTGTGTGTGGTGATGGTAGTGTAAACCTTCGAGTTGGGTTCTAGTTCCAACTGTTGGTAGGCACTGGTCAAGTCTAATTTGCTGAAGTACTTGCCACCAGCAAGCGTCGCGAACAAGTCTTCCGCACTTGGTAGTGGATAGGTCTCCGGCTGAATGCAACGATTCACGGTGACCTTGTAATCTCCACAAAGTCGAACGGACTTGTCCTTTTTTGGGACCACCACGATCGGTGTCGCCCAGCTGCTTCTATCAACTTTGGTGATTGTGCCGCGTTTTTCAAGGGCCTCCAACTCTTTCTCCACCACCTCACGCAGGGCGTATGGGAGGGGGCGAGGTTTGAAGAAAATCGGGGCACATTCGGGCTTGACGTGAATCGCTACTTTGATTCCTTTCACCGTTCCCAGTTGGTCGCTGAAAAGCATCTTGTGCTTGGTTAGCAGACTGTCTAGCCCGTTCCGAGCAGCAGACTCTGTCAGTGAGAAGATGTTGGACCAGTTGATGCGGATGTGCCGCAGCCAGTTTCTTCCCAGCAAAGCTGGTCGATCTCCGTGGACGACCACCAATGGAAGCGTCAATGTCTGATCTTCGTAGGTTACCGGAACTTGTGCCTCTCCAAGGACAGGAATGGCGTCACCGGTGTACGAGCGGAGGCGAAGAGTCGAGGGTTCTAGTGGCAAACCGCGCAGCGACTCGTTGTATTGCCTCTCGGAGATGATGGTTAGAGCCGCCCCAGTGTCAAGCAGCATTTTTACAGCATTTCCTGTAATTTGCAGCAGGACTTCGATGCCGTCGCCGACACTGTTGGTGTCTCCATCAACTGGATACAGTGTGACGTAGTCGTCTTGGGGACTTTCTTGGCTGGATATCTGGTGTTGCGCACGTGTCTTGCTTTTGCAAACTCGCGCAATGTGTCCCTTCTTCCCGCAGTTATGGCACACTTCCTTCTTAAAAGGACAGTCCTGATGAAGGTGATGGTAGCCACAACGGTAGCAGGTGCTAGACGTAGAGGCACTCGACGCTCCTGGCGCCGCCAGCTTTTTTTTTGTTGAACGCGTCTGAACTTGAACTTTTTGAATTCCGTGAATTTGAGGAACTGCCGTCTGGGTGAGCTGACGAGCGTCTCTTCTGGCGAGCTCTAACCCTAAGGCGATATCGCATGCTGACTTGAAAGTCAGCGTCCTCTCGATGAGCAGGCGGTTGATGTAATACTCGTCTCTCAGCCCACAAACGAACCGGTCTCTCAAGGCATCATTCAGGAAGTCCTTGAAGTCGCAAGTATGAGCAAGCTTCTCTAGCGCGGCTATGAACTCAGCGAGAGTTTCGCCCTCCTCTTGACTGCGTCGGTAGAAGCGAAATCGTTCTGCAATCGTGATGAGGTTGGGCATAAAATGTTGAATGAGTACTTGTTTGAGGTCCTCGTAAGAACATTCAGTTGTTGTTCTTGGAGATACGAGGTCTCGAAGCAGCTCGAAGCAGCTTCGGCCTGAAGGACGCTGCGAGGGAAACATGGGCGGAGTCCGAAAGGCTGATTCTTGAAGTCTGTAACGAGAAACTTGGTATAAGGGTTGACCCAGAAACAATTGAGCGGGCCCATCGGATTGGGAGATTTAATCCTTCTAAAAACAGGCCCATTGTTGTGATGTTTTCTTTTTTTAAGCAGAAGGAGGCTGTTATAAGGTCGTGTTACAAACTAAAAGATACAGGCGTTTCGGTCAGTGAAGACTACGCTAAAAATGTACAATTCGCGAGGAAGAAGCTCTTGGAATTTGCCCGTACTCAAGGTAGTCCTTTTAAACTCCGGTTCGACAAACTGGTTATTGGTGATAAGCAATTTCATTTTAATTATGCCACTAGCCATGTTTACGAAGCTGCCACATAACTAACTAGACGTAGTGGGAACAGACCTGCTGCCTCGGAATTAGGGGAAGTTTTATCTGGTGAAGCGCGTTGCTGCACTTCCTTTCCAAATAACTTTTCTGTTCTTTTCACTAACATAAGAAGCGTCATTCACAACCGAGACGATTTGTCATCAATTGTTGATGCGTCATCTAGTGATATTGTTGTTTTAACAGAAACTTGGCTTTCGAGCGGTGTTCGTGACAGCGAGATTTTTCATTGTTCCAAGGGGTATAGGTTTTTTAGGCATAATAGGAGTGATAGGCGGGGTGGCGGGGTTTTAATCGCAGTAAACGATAGTATGGAATGTTTTCATGTCGATATTGTCACCCCACTTGAACTTGTTTGTGTGCGTTTGCGATGCCTGCACAGATATATTATCATGTGTGTCTGCTACCGCCCCCCTAATGCCCCTGCAAATTTTACTTCTGATCTGTATGACGCGCTGAACGTTATCTCTTCTAGATTTCCTCGTGCCCCTTTGTTATTACTAGGCGATTTTAACCTTCCGCTAATTGATTGGTCCGGAGCGTTCCCGATTGCATCTGGGGGCTCTTCCGACTACACCGAGTTCTTGAACCTTTGTGCCGGTTTTTCCTTTTCACAACTTGTCACCGAACCCACCCGAGTTACCAGTACAACGGCCAATATATTAGACCTTATTCTATCTACTGACCCAGACCTTGTCTCATCCATAACTTACTTACCGGGAATTAGCGATCACTCGATTTTGCACTTTTATTTGCAACTTCCAGCTTATTTTGAAAAGAAAACCACGAAACATTTTCTCGATTATGATAAAGCTAACTTCGATACGATTAATAGCGAACTAGCTGCTTTTCTCGATGAGTTCCTTTTTAATTTCTCACACCGCACAGTTGATACCAATTGGAATATGTTTAAAACCAAAGTAAGCTCTTTAATTACCTCTTTTATTCCATGTAGGCCTATCATTTCTAACCACTTATCGCCCTGGTTCAACAGATCTGTTAAGCGTCTTTCTAATAAAAAGAAACGTCTTTTCCGGACTGCCAAGCTTACTGGACTTTCTGAACGATGGGAAGCTTATAGCGCAGCAGCTTGTTCCTATAAGACCGCTATCGCGGAGGCCAAGCGTTCATTTTTTTCTGTAACCCTCCCCTCTATGCTAACTAACAGTCCTGAACAATTTTGGAATATGTATAGCGGGTCTAAAAATACAGTGCTTTCGCTGACATGTGATGATGGCGTGGTAGTTCCTAGTCAAAGTTGTGCTTCCGTTTTTAATGAATATTTTGTCAAAGAATTCGCTAGTGATGTTGTTCCTGTTTACCCTGGTACTTTCCCGAGATATGGTTTTTTTCAAATGGATCCACTTGCTTTTGACTATGACGGAATTATAAAACTTATTGATGATTTAAAACCATCTTCCTCCTGTGGCGTTGACAATATCACACCGAAATTTCTTAAGAGAACTAAAAATTACATTTCCATTTTTCTTTGCAAAATATTTCAACAATCTGTTAACCTTGGCGTTTTACCAGACGACTGGAAAATTGGGAAGGTGATTCCGCTTCACAAATCAGGCAGTAAACATAACCCTTCCAATTATCGACCCATTTCCCTTATCAGTACTCCCTGCACAATTTTAGAGCACGTAATTTACTCACATCTTGCTAACTTTCTTGATTCAAATTCTTTTTTTACTGCATCACAACACGGTTTTCGCAAATCACTGTACTGCGAAACCCAGCTTATCACTTTCACTAATGACCTACTTTCCATCCTCGACCGTGGTTCCCAGGTTGATTGCGTCTTTCTAGATTTCTGTAAGGCATTCGATAAAGTCTCTCACAAACTTTTACTTTTCAAGCTCAGTCACTTGCATGTTGATCCTAATATTTTGTCTTGGATTGAATGTTTTCTTACTAATCGTTCTCAGTTTGTGTATACTAATGATGCTAACTCTTCTCTAAGTCCAGTCACTTCCGGTGTCCCCCAAGGGTCCGTTCTGGGGCCCTTATTGTTTCTTATTTACATTAACGACTTACCTACGTGTGTATCCTCTTCTATTAGCTTATTTGCCGACGACTGTGTGATATATCGTAAAGTTACTAATGAATCCGATTCACTCCTCCTCCAAAATGATTTGTGTGCTGTATCCCAATGGTGTGAATTGTGGCAGATGTCCCTTAACATTAACAAGTGCAAGTCTATGAGAGTTTCTCGTCGTCACACGGTTCTTCCACCTCTCTCAATTTGTAACACTCAACTTCAGTCTGTGACCTGTTACAAATACCTGGGTGTCCATATTACCTATAACATGTCATGGAAAACCCACATTGACCACATTATTGCTAACGCTAACTCTATGCTCGGTTTTCTAAAAAGAAATTTTACACTGGCCCCCGTTTCTTTGAAATTACTGCTTTATAACTCTCTGGTCCGGTCAAAATTAGAATACGCTGCTGCAATCTGGGATCCCGGTCACTCGACACTTATAACTAACCTGGAAGCCATGCAAAATCGCGGAGTTCGTTTCATACTTTCTAACTATCATCATACAGCAAGTGTTTCCTCCATGAAACTCAGTCTATCCCTACCCTCCCTCTCTTTACGTCGCAAAATATCGCGCTTGTGCCTCTTTTACAAGATCTATCATTCTAACACGTCATTGAAAGATAAACTATTCCTTGAGCCCCCATTCATTTCTCCGCGTTTTGATCATCCATTCAAAGTTGGTGTCCCTCATTGTAACACATCAGCCTTTTTGAACGCGTTTATTCCAAAAACATATCTTGAGTGGAACCACCTTCCCGCTTCATTTGTTAATATACCTTCAATTGATTTATTTAAAAAAAACCTTATCTGCTCACCTTTTGTCGTGATTGTCCTTTTGTTTATTTTTTTGACCAGAGTGCTGTGTTTCGAGCTGTTGATGTTTATTCTCGGCTGTGTTTGCTCTCTTTTTGTACCCTTTTTTTTTTTTTTTTGGTTGCCCCACCCCCTCTTTAATGCCTTTTGGCCCTGAGGGTATTGTAATAAATAAATAAATAAATAAATAAATAAGTCAATGCAGGAAGTGTTGCAAGCAAAATGTCTGCCTTCTTGCCTTCCGGAACCTCATTAGCCGCGAGCCAGCGTTCGAATCTCTCAATGTAAAGATCGAATCGCTCTGACTTGTTGAAATCAGGAACGTTACCGATGTAGGTCATCCTCACCCGGTTTGTGTCAGCGTCGGCGGGGTCCCTTCCTGAAGTCCTAGCAGTCGTAGCTTCCGCCAGGGTGCTAGAGCAGTGGACGTTCGGGTTGAAGGGGCTTTACCTATGCCGTTGATGCACACGGATGATGGCTGGAACACCCTCGTCGCCAATTGTAGTAACTGGGGGTTTATTTACATGATTAAAAAAAAACGTATGCCGCTGGCTAACCTAGGGCTTGCTTCATGTCGCCTCAGTCCAGTCAATCGCGCTCAGTGTTCTGTCTCGAGCTCGCTCGCGGTCTTTTCGCGAGATCTCGTCTTCTGCCTCTTTGTCCGAGTTACCACAGTGGCCTACGTTTTAGAGCTCATTGATCGCATGCACAGCACTAGAGAGTTAGTAGAGGCTAACATGAAAGCCGCGCAGACGAAAGCCAAACTCTATTACGACAGAACAGCCAGACGTCGCACGTTCGCCGTAGGGGACGCGGTCATGCTGCTCAGGCCCACTAAGAAGAATAAACTAGAAGTTCAGTGGGAGGGGCCAGCTGAGGTGGTTGGAAAGTTGTCTGACACGAACTATGCGGTGAAGATGACTGGCCGGCGAAGGGAAGCCAGAATATTTCACAGCAACTTAATGAAACCATACCGACAACGGGAGGCAGTAGTCAACCTGGCTCTAAACATGCCTGAAGAAGTCGAGGCAGACTTTCCCGCGGTCGGTAACGAGCTAGGAGGTGAGTCTCTCCAGCGAATGCTGGAGAGAGTAGAACGCGAGACGGAGTTAGATCCAACACAGGTAGCCGAACTCCACGCGCTGGTTAATGAGTTTCGTGACTGTTTTGCGGATAAACCAGGGAGAACCAGCCTAGTGGAGCATGACATCGAATTAACGACCGAGCTCCGATCCGTTCCAGACCTTATCGCGTCTCTCCTAGGCAGAGAGAAATCCTAGATCAGGAAATAAAGCGAATGCTGGAGCTAGGGGTCATCGTACCAGCGGAGAGCGACTACACCTCCCCGGTAATTCTGGTAGAGACTCCTGGGAAAAGTCCTAGACCCTGTGTGGACTATCGAAAACTAAACGCCATAACGCGGGACCAGACTTACCCAATCCCTAATATTGAGGAAAGAGTCGAACAGGTAAGCAGCGCAAGGTTTCTGTCAACTTTAGACTTAACTAGAGGTTACTGGCAAGTCCCCCTAACGGAGCGGGCAAGCCAGTACGCGTCTTTCATCACTCCGATGGGAACTTTTCGGCCAGTAGTGTTAAGCTTTGGCTTAAAAAACGCGCCATTTTGCTTCTCCCATCTCATGAACCGGGTATTGCAAGGGCTGGAAACTTTTGCTCTTCCTTACCTCGATGACATTGCTGTGTTTTCTGAGAGTTGGGAGGAGCACGTGGCAAATCTGAAGGATGTTTTGAATCGCCTGCGCGACGCCGGATTGACCATAAAAGCGGAAAAATGTCAGCTAGGCCGAGCCGAAGTTAACTACCTGGGCCATATCGTAGGAAGAGGATACCGACGGCCGTCTGAGCTCAAAATCGCAGCTGTAGAAGAGTACCCGAGGCCACTAACCAAGACGGACATAAGATCATTCTTGGGCTTAACGGGATACTACCAACACTACATCCGAGGCTACTCCCAGATCGATAGTCCGCTGACAGACGCTCTTCGAAAATCTGAACCTTTGCGGGTGGTGTGGAGTGATGCGAAGGAAGACGCCTTTCGTTCACTCCAGAGACAACTGTTGAGCCAGCCGATTCTTCGGTCGCCGGATTACAGCCGTCCTTTCATAGTGCAGTGTGACGCGAGCGACCGGGGCATGGGGCCGTGTTAAGCCAGAGGGAGGACGATGGGAAGGAGCACCCTGTCTTATACGTTAGCCGAAAACTTTCTACCAGAGAAGAGGCCTACAGTGCCTCGGAAAAGGAGTGTGCATGCCTGGTTTGGGCGGCCGGAAAGTTGGATTGCTATCTGGCAGGTACGCGCTTCACTTTCGAGACAGACCACTGCCCACTCACGTGGCTCCAAAACATGTCCGCAAAGAATGGGCGTCTTTTGAGATGGAGCTTAGCTCTACAGCGGTATAATTTTGAAGTAAAGTACCGAAAAGGCAAGCTAAACGGGAATGCGGATGGGCTTAGCAGAGGCTTTGTCACGTAGGCTGAAATTCTTGATAATGTTGCCTTTTTCTTCTATTTGTTTTTTGCGTGTGTAATATGGTTCGATGTCAGCCTGATTTTGATGAAGAGCATCATCATATGACTTTCTTTGGTATCAAAATTGAATGAGATAATCGCCGGCTTTCCGAGGCGGTATGTTCTTCTTAACCTTTACATTTGGTTGCGTGGTGATCTAGATATTTTGACGTATCAGTTACGGGGTTGAGTGTATTCACATTAGTGGTCTTAATTGTTTGTTTTCGCTACCTGGTAAATTTCACTGGTGGAGTGTTGGGCACTGGCTGGGGTTACGGCTTCGGCTTTTTTGCGGGTTCTGTTATGCCTTCGACAGGTCTTCACCCAAGTCTGCTCCCCCCGGGGCAGTTCTTCGTTCGCCAACCAAGTCTACGGAGGAAGCGGAACTTCCTGGACTCTTCGGAGAGCAGCGGTGACTGCAACCCCTTCGAGTCCACTACCTGGCGGCGGAGGAGCTGTTATGAACGGCCCCCGGATCAGACCCTCTCGATCTAAACCACCCGGCATTGGGGAACCCCCTTGAGTATCGTCGCCATATGGTTCCGGTCAGTTGAGCCCGGAAATGAAGCGAGAGGCGACAAAGGGATGGCTTTCGACGGAGGACCACCGTGTTGATGTCGCCACACCTAGGCGCGAAGCTGAGCCGGACCCTTACTTCTGGCGGAGATTACGCGGGCCCGAAACGGGGTCACCCGACGCAGGAACCGGGGAGGATTACTGTGCGAAGATTCCGGATGACGGTGCGCCAGCTGCGGGACCTCCGTGAGGGTGTGTTCAGCACGGATCATCTTCGGACGCCACTTGCGGTTGTTCCGGCCCAACCCTTTTCGTGCCACAAAGCCGCCTAATGGTACGTTTACACTTGCGGATTCGCCAGCGGATCCGTCCAGCTTTTGCCGCTGGGGCGAAACGCTGGGCGGAAAACGCGGCGGCGAGCCGTTTAGGTCCGGGATCTATTTCTGCCGCCGAACGAGGCGTTTCGCTGACCGGATGTGACATTATTGCGCAGCGCGACGCTGCCTACGTCATGAGTAGTCGTTCTTCCGGGAGCAGCAACGCCCGGGAGAGAGAGAGCCGAGGCGGGAACTCTCGCGCCTTCTCGTCATATTTGACGAGACGTTACGGGAACCGCTGCCGCAGGCGGCGCTGCCGCCACTGTTTGAAGGAAATAGATGTAAACGCAACCCGCTCGTCGCCGCCGCCGCCGAGAGCGGATCCGCTCCCGCGGGAGCGGATTTCTTCTCAGGTGTAAACGTACCATAATGGAGAGATCGGCACCACCTCGGCCAGCGTCGTCTCCCAGGCTGAGAGTGGACCCTTTGTTGTCGCCTCCTCGGCGCGGCATTCGAGGGCGGGAGTGACTCGGCGCCGGGATGTGATGTCCAGCCGCTACTACACTGTGTGCTTGTGCGTACTAGCGGGCGGGGCCTGACCAGTTGGGGAACGGCGACCTGGCCTAGAGACGTAGGGAAGGGGGACCTTATAAAAAGAGCGGTTTTACGCGCTCTCGGTGTGTTCTCACGTTGTTCTCACGCCGTACGGCAGACTGTACATAGAATGTAAATAAACAGTTTGAGAAGAGACACCCTGGCTCGCTACCAACACTGCCCGATGTCCTGGGCGACGCATGGCACCAGCGGAGATGAACTACATGGACAAGCCCCGAGTCACAACAGTACGCACGTCTCGGGCGCAAGCCAGGCTGGCGGAAACAGAGGATGGTGTTCCAATGGTTGTGGAAGGCTAGCCGGAGTGACTCCGAGCACGACCGATGTTTACCCGTAGGCGTATACCCAGCATCGGTTGGGTACCCAAGGTGGTTTCCCTATTCTTTTAATCCTGGGCGGTCCTTCGCTGCGCTTGTATTGGCGAGACGCATATGTGTTGTGTGTGTCAAGTTCTCCGTTTAGAGCTATTTGTTTTAACGTACCTCATACTCTCGCTCCATGATGGGAGGACGGTTTTCCTCGTGAGGTTTGTTTTGGCGAATCTCGCCGTAATCATCGAAGTCAGTTTATTTTCTCCAACCATAAGCAAACTACGGCTAGTGTCTCGATGTTTAGAACTTCAGCCTCTTGACTTTTTCTTGGGAGCTGACCCTTTGGCCTCCTCTCGAAGGTGGTTTTGCCCGTCAGATTGGTCGAGGGTGCGTCAGGGCTTGTACCCAAGGGAATTCTAGCTAGATCTTGGTTGTATGGTACAGGTTTCGGAGCATTGTCATAACCCCTAACCAAACGGAGAAGTGGGAACCGGCCCGAGCGGCCAAGTAATTCTCTTCTGCGGTTCGCCGCGTTAAGGCACGACCACATTGGCGTTTCGGAGGCCTGCGGCGCGACGGTTGTCGCTGCCGGTTGCCGGCGGAAACCAGTTTTCGGCTTCAACGTCACGACGTGCGGCGCCGCACACCCAACCGCTCCGTGCGCGGTTCTGAGCTCAACGCCGCACGCCGCAGAAAAGAGGAGCCAATGGGAGGTGGCGTAGATAGTGACGTCGCGATGCCATGGCAACGCTCAAGCCGGTCCTCGGCGCGTCTCGAAGCGAAGGACGTGTTTCGTATCGTCTGCTCCCCCTATTTCCCCCCGATGCCTTCCCCAACGGAGCGGTTCCTTGAAACTAACCGCTGGGAAATTATAGGAGAGGAATTCGGAATTACAAGTGAGTTTCTCCGTGGCACTTGTTGCTTGTCGTCTCTGTTGTGACGGGTGTCGTGTTGATTTGGTGACACTTTCGAGAGTAGCCTTCATCTCTGGCGCGCCGCCGGGGCAGCAAAGCCCCGGCGGCGCGCCAGACCTGTCCTGTCCTTCGGTGTTTCGGTAGAACCAACTCGGCCGGACCCAAAACCTGCGCCTCCTTCCCTTCAGAGCGCGGCGACGTCGCAAGATCAACGAGCAGGCTAGGATAATCACATTCACGCTGATCACCAGGTCATTATGAACTCCTACCGTCTAGACAGCGAGTGCGGAACGGAAGAATCTAACGAAGAGCAGACGACGAAAGAGCGGGAAAACCGGGAAAACCGACGGGACGCGCGATCGCGGGATCCAGTGCTGTCACGTGACGCCTGCAAAACGGAGGCCAATGTGGACTCCTCGCGTTGGGACGCCGGACGGCAGTGCCGCCCGGCGGCGCCGCCCGGCGGCGCCGTTCACGCTAGTGTGGTCGGGCCTTTACTTCTGTCGTGTGCGTCAGCCTGAAGCGTCCGTCTTGCCACTGTTAACTTCCTAAGCCGCACGCAGCACTTAGTTACAGCGTTTACAATTTCACTCCTGTTTAACTACATAAGCCATGTGCGGCGGCTGGTAACAGTTTTCATATTTTTGCTGCGCTTCTATGGTTGCTTTTTTGTATCAATAAAATTTTGTTTGCTGTTTTTATTACAACTTCGCCTCGAAGTCCGTTAACATTGCGCCGTCCGCCACATCAAGAAGAAGCAAGAGGTACTCTTCAACTCCAGCCAGCATTCGGTCCCATGTTCAACGATCACCACCGGCCCCCACGGTAGACACCCTCCAATGTTCCCATCGAGGTTCTTGGAGAAAACCCCCCAACCTGATCTCTACTCTCGTTTTCATCCCGTCCTATTCCATCTCCCACCTTGCGGCTACGCGGGGTGGAATGGTAAAGGATGTAATATATAAATTTGCGTTGCCCCCTCGCCCTCACTTTCTCCTTCTATAAGATCTCTATATTCATAGCATTCTGTTATAGTTAAAAAAAAAAAAACACAACCCGTCCTTCTTCTGAGGGACCCAAATAGCATGCTACAAGCTGGACACCGGAACAGTGGCTTTTGTCGTGACACCGAGGTCCAATGACCTGTTGTCTTGAATAAACCTAGAGACTAGTTAAACGATTAGGGCTCCTTTTGGCAATGATCCGAGATTACAAAAGAATCATGATTGGCATTTTCTCACTATCATTGCCACTTTGATCAGACCAAACTTACTTGTAAACCACATTCTCTTTTGTTGTTGCATCGAGACGTCAAAAGTTGAACTTCATTGGATAAATACAAAATGACGAAAATGTCACCAGCGAGTTTTTTGTTTTAGTTTTTCGGATTTATGCAAGAACACGAAGCCATATATATATAGTCTCAGTTCTAATTGGCGCGATACCCGACAGTTGGTTGCATGTACGTTTGCATGAGTCAAGAAGCAAGTCAAAGCATTGCGGAATTTCTGCATTTAAAGGGATACTGAACCTAAATTCCGAGCTCACAAAAGGGCGTTGCATGGACAGGCAAGATGCTGCAAAACCGAAAAACATCACTGATACAGCGCTATCTCTAACAGATCGCCGTATTTTTGGAAAATAGGTGCGCGACTCAAACACGGGTGCCGAGGCCTACGAAACAAGTCAGGTCACGAGTCCCAACCCCTCTCCTCCTTTCCACGTCCCGTCGAGCTGGTGAACCGAAGCGAGGATGAGAGAAGCGAGGACGCATCCTCTCATTCTCAAATTCTCCCGGAGGATCATGACGTCAAAGACCTTGCTTGATCGCGCCCTTCTTTTCCAAAAGTAAGGCCATCTGTTTGAGATATCGATGTATCAGGGATGTCTGGGATCTCTTAGCGTCCCATTCAAAGCTTTTGTGGCCTTATAATGCGAAATCCAAATTTCGGTTCAGTATCCCTTTAATGGCGTACGCCTCCTGTGCAGATTCAATAGAAGTGCGCATACACTGCATTGGCGCGGGGTGAGGAGGAAAACGGGTGAAGAGGCGGAGGAGCTTGCAGGCGGTCATAACTTTTGACTTCTCCTCGCAGCTCGTATTTCAAACGCGGCCCATAAACCACGTGACACAGCACACACACACAAAAAAAGAATAAAACAGTAACGCATCGTTACACAGGAGGTAGGGTTTATGGGCAGGGATTGCACAACGGCCGTATGTGGGCTGTTGATCTAATCAGTCGCCTTTTGTTAGCAGACGGACACCGTTGGTTCAAGTTTCTTGTTTGTAACTTTTTACTCGGGAAGTTGGTTCAGTGATATTTTGATGCACAAGACTTACCACCTTCAGGTACTTTGGCGGAGAAACTTCTAGCGCGATACGCTATAAGAAGCCGATTTATCTGGTCCCTTTCAACAGTCATCAATTCCTTATACTCACGCGGTGTGCGATTGTCTCTTTGTGTTGGCAGTCATTTGTGCTTTATCTATGAGTCTTCAAGTCGTTTTAGTACAATCATCGTAGAGACCAAATTATACTAATAGCATAAGACACTCTTTAACGATAAGCTATTTGAGATACAGTGCGGATAGTTTTCAACTTGATAATATATTTGAATAAAAGCACGTTGCAGTTTATTTTAATTGCATCTCTCACTACATCCATTGACTCTCCCAGATACAGACATTGTGACAAGTCTCTCATGCAGCGTTTGTTTGTTGTAGGATTATTTAAAAAGAATATTTCTGCGCTGGGTTGCGCAGGTGGTTATCTAACCTAAATCTCAAAGGGGGTCGAAAACTACATTCGCATCTCGAAAGGGGATATCAGTGAAGACAACGCAAACAAAAACAGAGTTACCTCGGGCTGCACGAAATGCCCTGGTAATTTTGATTCTTGAACACTAATTTGAAATGCACCCGCTTTCCACTGAAATAAATTAGAAATAAAAGAAAAATTACGCTTTATTTTTGCTACAATTGTAAATATTATAATTAGACGTTATCTTTCTGGTAGTTTAATGCCCTGCTTATTGAGGCATAATAGGAATTTATTAAAAAAAATAGTGTTAAAACTTCGGAAAAGTATTGAAGCTGGTATAGTTACCACGTGACATAGAAAACGTAATTTAGTTGGAGTTCTCCATAGAAAGAGGGGAGGCCGCCATGGGGTCAGCTTGGCTCGATCAGCTTCACGTGAGCTCACGTTCTTTTATTTCCTTCGACAAAAACCCGGAACGTTTTGTAACATTCAGTTCACACAAAACAAAGCGCAAACGCGTAGAAAAAAACGCAAGATGCATTTTAAGATCCGCTCGCGGATTAGGTACCTGGAGATGTTATAGAAAAGAAACTTAAGACGCTGGCCAAATCTAACATGGCCTCCCATGGACGTGATGCTCCAGGTAGCCAAAGACGACTTCACCCCCGACCACTATGTCCTCGCAGCGCCCACCCTCCAGCGACTCCCTTGTATACGAAACGGAACGGTTCAAGGAAGGTTACCGAGCTCAAGACCGCCAATCGTCAGCATCCCGTCATTGAAAGGGTTCACTCGGGAGCGCCAGAGGTCAGGACGGCCCCAACGGTCGGCGAGATTCAAACCGGGACCATTCCCGGCCTCTCGAGGTGCCCGGAGGGAGGTCACGCCCACGATTCCCCAACTCGGCCAACGTCACCCCTATCGGAAGACGGAGAGAGAGAACACTCACCTCTTGCGGTTCCGCCTTCACACCCAGGCCGTGCACCGGACTCACCGGGAACGTCCTTGACTCAGCGAGAGGTTTCCTTCGTAAAGCGCCCCATTCTCATGCCCGTCGAGAGGGTAATGAACGAGACACTCGAGGTAAGCACCAACAACCGCGAAACAACGGGAGTGAGCGGCCCGACATCGAACGGCTTCGACTGCCTTGGGGAAGGGGGGGGGGGGGGAAGGGGGAGGGGACCGCTTGTTCAAGATATTAAAGACCGACGACCAGTTCACGCTGTCCCCTTTTCCTCCGTTTCCTCCCCTCCCCCTTCTAGCCTGTCCACCGTTGCCTGTTTTCTCCTCCCCCATGGTGAGGAGGATCTTCTGCCTTGCAGAATCACGAGTCTGGTCGTCGATCTTTAAGGCACATCTGTGGGCCTACCAGGCTATGAACACTGCGTAAACCAATCCATACTCCACAAGCCCACCCGCGCAAGCACCTCCGTCCCGGCTTGCTACGGACAAGCGGCCATCTACAAAGATCTTCCCTGCCGCAAACAGAAATCGACACAACCACCTGGTGCACAACCGGACAAGAGATGGTCGAAGTCCGAACCCCACTTCGCCTTGTGAAGTACGTGCTCGTCTCGGCCTACTACCGCCTACAGCTACCTCGTGGAACACGTCCAGACTGTGGATGTACCACCTACACCATTTTTTCCCTAAAGACATAATCCTGATTGCAGGGGACTGCAACGCCGACACAAGGCATTTGGATACGGCACAAGTAACGTTTGAGAAGAAACTCTCTTCAAAGCAGACTTGTGCCCGTTACTTGTAAAATGTAATGGATTACAATTACAAACTATCGAGCCTCAAATGTAATGGATTACCGTAACAAATTACTTTCAATTGAAAAGTATTTGATTACTTGACTCGTTACGTTACAAATTACTTTCACTTTACTTTTCCCGTACACTCATCAAGACAACAATAAAAGCAATTTTGATATTTCCCAAAAAGATGTTCTGCAATACTACTTTTCATTTCTCAAACTCAGGAGAAGAAAAACACGATGAAAGGTGATCGAAAGAAGCAGAGCCTCTCGGCGTTGTCTTCTTGATCTTTGTTTTTTTGCATATTTGTATAGGCCTTCCACGTGTTTCGAGTGGTTCTAGTGACCAGTCATACAAAAATCGTGTTTTATTTTTGATTGTGCTCGTCTTCACGAAGTTTCTTTTTTTCTTTCTTTAACGTACTAGGCCCTATACGGCTGAATTGCCTACTCCATTTTCTGTATTATGTTCCTATTTAAAGAAGTAACAAGCAATTGAAGTAGTCCGTTACCAACAATTGTAACGCAGCTCCTCAATGACCCGGACCTTCCGACCAGGTTCGGAAAGGGCAGGCATCAGAATGACTCACCGCCTGACCTCACCTGGGCGTCTCGTCACGCCGCCCTGGACTGGACTCTATTCTACTATCCCATGGGCAGCGACAACCTGGCTGTCTTTATCACGCTCAGCAATGCACTGCGGCCCACTCCTTTAAAAGCCACTTCTAAGATTGTAAGATGGGATCGCTACCAGGAGCTCCTGAATAAGTGGGAAGACACCAGTATGTGAGACGACCCCAACACGACCAGATCACCCAACTTAGTACTCGCACCGCTCAATTAGGCGCCAAAAAACCAGGCCAACACAATTACACAAAAAGACCCTGACAAACCCCATCCAGACCTCCCCCTCCTCAATCTTTGGGAGTCTCGTCTCACGGTACTAAGTCAGTACCGTGAAAAAATACTGTCAGGTATTGTTACAAGATCAATGGAACGACCTTTCCAACCAGTTCAACGGCCGGATGCCTCTTTCTACGGTCTGGAAATTTTCAGAAGTTGGCAGAGGAAATCAGAACGTCGAACGGCTGCGAAGACAGTGGTCCTGCGCTAGAAATTATCTGACGCCGAGTTTGCACAGGAGGCAGCTAATGTTTTTTTTCCCGCGATCCACGTCGCCGGACGCGACTTGCTACTCACCCGACGTTTCAGTAGATGGAGCCCATACATCTGACGCTCCGTTCATGCTGGCAGAACCGCAGGACACACTCGATCACTCTAACATGAGGGGCGCGGCGGGTCCGGACAGAGAGATGCACGCTGAGCTTCGTAATTTACCGAAGGAGTACAAGCTCAAGATATTTCACTGGATGAACGAGGTGTGGGAAACCGGCCGGTTGCCAGGCAACTAGAAAACGTCGCTGGTCATCCCCATCCCAAAGCCAGACAAGCCAACGACGACGATCTGGTACCTCCGTCTTATCTCGCTGACCAGTAACATCTGCAAGCTGATGGACCGGATGGCCCTACTTGACAAGGTGGACCGCCTGCATCACTGCCAGAACGGGTTCCGATTAGGCCTAGCACCCAGGACAACTTTCTGGTGCTCCATCATGGCGTCCTGGCAGACCTCTCCTTAATATAACCCAAGATCATCGTTGCCGTGGATGTCCAGAAAGCATTCGACTCGGTGCCGCACTCGTCGGTTATTGAGAATGCATAGCTAATGGGCATGCACGGCCGTGCTCTTAACTTTATCAGGAAGTTTATAAAAAAATCGAAGGTTTCAGGTGAAGATCGGGAGCAATGTCGGACCCGAAACCATCAACCACGTCCGAGTGCCGCAAGGAGCAGTGCTCTCACGGACCCCTTTTAATGTTGCTATAGGTCGCTTTTCGCCGCGTCCCACCTCCATTCCGAATCTGCGTTTTGCCATCTATGCAGATGACATAAGTCTCTGGTCCACGACAGGCAGCGTTCGGAGCAAGAACATGCACTACAATGCGGCCTCGATGCTGTTCAGTAGTTTCTAGAAGACGTTAGTATGAGAAGACTTAATACGTCGTGGTACTCCCTGGCCGCCAACACCTCGCAGACGAAATGCGCTCCCTTCACAACTTGACGCTAAACAATACCACAATTAGGCGAGAGCGAAATGTGGGCATTCTCGGAGTATCCATAGACGAGGACGGCAGAGCCGGGGCATGGCTAAGTAGGGTCAAAAAGGTAGACACCCAAATCATTCACTTGATGCGACGAGTCACCAACCGAAAGTGGGGCACAAGCTAAAATGAGGCAAGACAGCTCGTCGGCCAGAACCTCTTTTCCTCAAAGGTGCTCTATATATATGATAAGCGATGCGACTTATCACCGGCCTTCCCAAGGACACCTGGCTACCGGACCTATACGCTCATGGAAATCTCAATTAGCTCGAGGATCTGGCCGAACAATTCATGCCTGCACAGCTCACTCGGTTGTTAGGTACCAGGGCAGGCCAGGCCATTCTACGAGAATTCGGGCGCCTACCATCATCCGCACCAAAACCTCCGTCGTTGCCACCACCACCCTGGGAAAGCCACGTCACCTTAACGGCTGACGCTCCCTTACCACGACGCATGGACGTTGACCATCCAGACGACGAGCCTATCATGCCAACTCCAATGCGCTCGATCGCCACGTTGCCGCCTTGTACCCATGACGACTAGTCGTTTACTACACGGACGCTGCGAGCGGCACGGTTCCCGCCGAGGGAGCACCATCAACGTCTACTGCGTGGTTTAGTAATAACCCGCCCCGACTTGCGGTCCCAGTGTCCTTAATGCCCACAAGAGTGGGCATTAAGAGCGCCGGGTTAGAAGCCATTGTACAAGCCGCCCACCATGCTGAACGCAACATCTCAGAAACATCAACCACAAACATCACCATCTACACAGACTCGCAAGTGGCCCACTCGGAGTGCCGCCACGCATCCAAGTGGAATAGCGATCGCGTGCACAAAATCTACGGCTGCATACGAACCACCGCACTCAACTCCGCGTCGCCTGAGTATCCTCCTATTCGGGTATTCGGGGAAACGAATGGGCCCATAACGAGGCACGTGCAGCACTAAGCAAACCTTCCGCGCCAATCGAACCCACCATCTACAGTGGGCTCTACTTCAAATCCTCGAAACCCGACGACACTCAACCGGACCCCACTGAAAGAGCCGCGCTCGCCAAGCTGCAGCGAAAGAAAATACCCCGCCACCTGAGGACTACGGCCTCCCTTTTCAACAAGCACAACAGACTGATACCCTCTGTGCCAGGAGTGAGCTGCAAGGCCCAGATTGTGTCCGCTGTACCGCCACTAACACCCTTATGCCACCGGCCCTGCGCGACCGCACATTTCAAGATGACCCGCAACGCCCTTGCGACGACGCAGCACGTTGTCTGGGAGGGCCCCGAGCAGGCTGCGGCTCGCTTCGAGGCCTCGGCTGACATCCTGGTAGCTGACCAACCTAACACCTTCGAGGACTGGGTGATCCCACAGGACAAGCCGCCGCATACAGTGCGGCGCTTGTATAATCAGCTCTGCAGTTTCTTCTACGCGGACGGCGGACAAGCTCCTATAGCCATCGGTGACTGCGAATAGCTTTTAATAGCCCCATCGCACGGTCACGGTTTGTAGCGTTTGAAGACGTTTTGCAGCGTCGCATTGTGAAACGGCCGTCAGTCGCTCTTAGGCGCGGCTATGTTTATATTTTTCTCTTCTTTTTTGCCGCTGCGGATGCTTAAAGGGAAGAACAGCGACGCACGGCATTAAGTAAAGACGTTTCCTCAACTAAACTAAACTAAACTACATAGAAGACACGCCAGTACACCCAAAATGTTCATGAAACCCTTGCCACGCGCAATCTACTTACTCAACAGACACATGAAAACCTTGCCAGATACAGTCTACTTATGATAACAATAGAAAATATAGTAGGTAGACCAGACAATTTACTGCGCCGCCTGACTTGCTTACTTACAAAACTAACTATAAGAGAAATATGTTGTAATATTGGTCACCAATCGCCGTTCTCAAAGTAAACTTACACGGCATGACGGTATAACTTGGTTAAGTATTTGCAGTTGCTCATCCGACACTTTTTTTGACCATTTGGCGTCAAAAAATATTGCTTTGGTGAATTTTATCTCTGCTTGCTCTTTTTTAGTACAGTAATTTAGTCGGAAGAACCAACTTTTGAAAATATCTTATTCGACGTACATCTCACTTAAGCAAACATTAACATTAAATTTACAGTAAGGGTGGTATCAGGGATGGGCAAAATACGTGCAAATATGTGTCGAAATGCAAATACAAAATACTTCGTCAAAAATGTATTTAATTGCAAATTGAATTACATTTCCAAAAAAGCATTTAAGTACAAGATACAAATACAACCAAATGTATTTGGTCTCCTCAAAATACTTCTTTAAATACATTCCTCAAAATTTGCATCAGCGACTTCAGGGCACCTGCTACGGGTTTCTAGGTATGTCATTTTAATTTTGCATCGCACACTCGGGAGTTAGTGTGCGAGCCGCTTGTAACGTAATAGAAATATAATCACAAAAAAATGTAATCACCCTGGGCGTAATAGGTGAAAAAAAGTACAGAGCATCAAGCAGCTTTTTTTTTTGTCGATTACATTGATTATGGCATAGTCCAACGAAGAACCGAGACGACCAGGACGCGCAGCACTAGCTAGGAATTTTTTTATTGTTGCAACTCACACCAGTTACGAACATCTGGACGACCCGTGCGTTTAGAATGTTCCATGCAAAAATATGGATGGAAATCAGACTGGAAAGCATCACAAGTTGTCACAGGCACTTATTTAGCCAGTCTGCCTGTGAACGTCGATTTCGTCACTATTCTTGCCCTGGACTAGCACCGTAATCACGAAGTCACTAAACGCTTGTGCTTGATTGAGAGACACTGCATTCGGTGCAGAACGTAGTTTTCTTCCTGCTCTGGACAGTGCCTTTAAAGGAAAGCCGGAGGAGAAAAAGAAAAAAGCCCCACGGCCCGAGTAAAGGATGGAGACTATATCTTACAACCATATGTATAAAAAGAAGAATTGTAACTTTGGCAATAACATTTATTTAACGTAATAGAGGAAAGTGCAACATTAAACAGAAGACCTTCTCTGTACAGTGAAAATTTCTTTGTTTGTTGTTGCCGTTGGCGTTGAGATGAAGAAAGAGCAGTTTTGGACACGTCTTAGGATGAGCCAATGAGTCGTGACAATAAATTTGAGGGACGTATTTTCGCCCACAAAATTGTATTTAATTACAATTGTATTTGAGATACCCACGTTTTAGTATTTAAATACACACGTCAAATACATTGCCCAATTTGTAATTAATAAATACAAATGCAAAATACACATGGTATTTAAAATACGTATTTCAAATACTTGTATTTGAAATACTGCCCATCCCTGGGTGGTATCAAAGTTTTGATTCAGTGAGGCATTTGATAATTATTCAAGTGTGATATATTTCATCATTTTATGAAGCAAACAGGTAGCTAGCCGCCACCCAAGGTTAAGTTTGCAAGATCGCATATTTTACGATGAGATCCTCTTTCACAGAGAGACAAAGATGACAACAGATATTGACATCAGGTTATGATCATGTGCAATATATTACTAGAGCCATGATTATATCTATGCTGTTTCAGTCATATATTTTCTTCCGTATTCCGCATCCGATACAAAAGAAGCATGTCTCAAAAATGAAAGAAGGCAGGCAGTCGCTTCTTGTCTTAATGGGTAAGGATGCTACTTCTGGCACATGGAAATGTAAAATACGTTCCTTGTTTTCAGGAGACGACATAGTATCAAATTTAATCATCTGAGAAAAACCGTCGTTCAGGGGACGGTTTTTCGTCCCCTGAATAAAATTGGCATTTTAGTTTTCTAGACAGTAAACCCATTGACACTTTAGTGCTGCGAAAGATGCAATTTTAGAACTCAAAATGCGGTTCAAGGACAACCGAAGTGTATTTTAGTATTGTTTTGCCAATTCTAAACGAAACTGGAAGCTACTCTTAATCCAAGAAAACGACTCAGCTACTGTAAACTATAGTTAAAAAGGTCGTTTTCATGGGTATACGCTAAACTTTAAATTAATGCTTGTCCCGTCAGCCTCAAAAGAGCTGCAAATCGAAGAATCGATATGTATTGGCATGAAATCCGTACTAATCGTAGTCTTAGTTCGTGCGTTTGTGCTCCACGAGATATGTTAACACGTCCAAATTGAACTAAAGGTTTTATATGCGTAGAAAATAGCACGTGGACGTTTATAGAAGGCGGATATACTAAACAAAGCCTATAAGAGTGGTCGTAGCAACACGCATTTTCGCAAAATTATATAAACAAGAGAAGGCGTTAGTAGCGTGTACATGCTTCATGCGGCAGGTGCTAACATTTTTATTCTAAAATATTAAGCTGCATTAGCTCCAAAAATATCAAGTATCTCTTGCCATGTGTACGCAAATGTGTACACACTCAAGTCGTTGAGCATAAAATTAAAAAAAAAAAAACTTAATTTGTTTAGTATCTTCTTTCCCCTTGAACAGGAAATCTCACAATTCAATTATATTTGATTACGTCAATATATATATATATATATCAGTATATAGTTTCCGGTCAAGCAATGTCTATATTTTGCCTAATCTCTACACGATGTGTAAAAAAATGAAGACTAAGTAATTAATAATTATTAAAAAAAGTATGGGAAAGGGGGAATGGCAGGGCGTTTTACCAACGCTCATTTGAAGGGGCACTGAAGTCCCCAAAATATCTTTTAAGTACCTTGATAGAACATTTATGTCATAAAATAAAACCCTCCTCCCAAAAATAGTTAATAAAAATAAACTCTTTGGAGCGCAATATTGGCATTGCAAGGTTCATTTGGGCAGTTCCAAAATGAGCGTCTATTTCGGGGACAACGTCATGAAATATAACATGTTTTAGAATAGCTACATACT
The DNA here is from genome assembly GCF_016920785.2 of Ixodes scapularis. NCBI lineage: Eukaryota > Metazoa > Arthropoda > Arachnida > Ixodida > Ixodidae > Ixodes > Ixodes scapularis. Next base: position 24,402 of record NW_024610370.1, on the reverse strand, counting down.
CAAAATCATTATCAAGGCTTCAAGCTGTTCATGAGCACAAAAAATAAACAAATGAATGAATGAATGAATGAAAATGTGTCTCGCAACATAAATAATGTGATACATGTCTTTTTTGTTTTTGTTTTTTTGGGGTAAGTTTATGTTGCGTTATACATGTACTATCCAAGCACGTAAATTGTTTTTAGAGTTCAGTGCACCTTTAACCATTTGACGGTCGAAGCCGTACATGTAGGCGGTAATTACACGTTCGTTCATTTATTTATTGTACCATTAAGGGCTTCTTTGCAAGGACATTACATGAGGGGGAATAAACAAACATACACATACATACACACACGCAAGATACTAGAAAAATTTTATCAGGTGTTGCAGCTAACCGATCTGGATTAAACAAGAAGTAACGACAGAGTAGTACAGTGTGATTAAAATTCAAATATTTGAGCTATTAGTAAAATGAAAAATCATAACATTACCAAACAAGGTAACTTCATCAATGGTCACTGCATAAGATGGCAGGCCGTTCCAGTCTATGATGGTCTGCGGAAGAAAAGATCTATGTTAAAGTAATTAATCCGACCGGTGGTCCGCGACACATGGCATGAGTGTTTTAGAGGCGAAAAGGATCTGCTAGGAGAGATAAAAAGCGAAGGACGAAGTATTAGGTGAGAATGGTTAACTTTATGAAATACATTTAAACGTGTTATTTTGTGACGCACGTTGAGGCTTTAAATATCCAGCTGGCGTTTAAGAGAGTAAACACTAGGTGTTAAGTTGTAGTCACTCAGGATAAATCTTACAGCACAATTATAAATGAACTCAAGATTGCTAATAATATAAAATTAATGTGGGCTCAAAATGTCTGATGCGTATTCCAATTTCAGTCGAAAACATTTTTCGTATGCCATTTTACGTAGATGAGAAAGCGCTGCTTTTAGATTCGTTCGATGTATACCCAAGAGTGCGAGAAACTTCTGCCGTAATAGTTTCAAAGTGGATATTCCAGGTTAAATCACTTGTTAGTGTTACGCCGAGATATTAGTAAGGGGCGGAGTCAATTGGTAGATATGCAATCAAATACGAAATGTTACTTGTTATTTTTTACGAGTGAAGTGAACCAGTTCGAATTTCGACATATTTAACTACATGACCAATTTGGAACACCAGGCATATATTATATTTAAATAACTTTGGAGCTGAAGATGGTCATTATGAAAAATAATTTTTCGTTATACAGCACAGTCATCTGCGAGGAGACGAATGCTAGAGACAATGGAGTTAGGCAAATCATTAATACAGATTAGAAGCAGTAATGGTCCAAGCAAGGATCCCTGTGAAACCCCGGAAGTTACGCTACTGCAGTTTGGCTTATGGCTGTTAGCAACAGTGAACTTGGAACGATAAAACGGAAGTCACGTATCCAGGAGACAACAAGAGGGCCAATGCCGAGAAAATAAAGTTTATTGATGAGGCGATGATGAGGAACCCAATAGAAACCCTTCGAGGAATCAAGGACCAAAGCGTCTGTTTTGCTTAGTGAGTCAACGTTAGTTACAAGTTGATGAGCAAACACTAAGAGTTGTGTTTCGCACGAAAATCCTGTTCGGAAACCGTGCTGGTGACAATAAAAAAGCAGTTTAAAAACTGCTTTAAAAAAAAAAAAAAGCAGTTTTCCTTTAAATGTGAAATAACGCGAGAATATATTGCATGTTCAAGAATTTTGGTCGTGATGCAGGCTAATGAGATGGAAGAGTAATTGGAGGATAGCTTCCGATCGCCGTTTTTAGTGGCTGAAACGACCTTGTCCAGGTTCCGATCCAATGGAAACAACCTTGCAGCAATGTCTGACAAAAGATCAAGTTAAGACACTCACTAGATATAAATTTGGTGTTACTAAGAATTTTCGGGTTGATATTATGAGGACAAGAGGACGTTAGTTTTAATCATTCTGTGAGGTGAAGTATTCTATCAGCAGAAATGTCGATGGGAGCCATAGCTACAAAGTCAGACAAGGGCAAATATTGCATATCGTCGGTATATTCACAGGTAAACACAGAAGGGAAATAGTTATTTAATACACTAGAGCAATGAAGTTCAGAAACAGCGACTCCATTTTTATTCTGAAGTCGTATCGAATGAGTGGTATCTCTAGGCGAAAATATTTATTAACACTGTTCAGGATATGTACGTAAAATTCTTAGTCGGTCCAAAGATAATATATTTTTTGACATTCCTACACTTTTCGTATAAGTTTTGAGGCACGCGAAGTACTCATTTCAAACTAAATCAACGTTCAGCCATTTCGTTCTTTTACACAATCGCTTTTTTTTGACATTGAATGAACCCAAGGTTTTATTGCGCCAGGGGTTATTCTCCGAGGTACGTATAGTGACAATGGGAACAAGCTGCTCGGTAAGACCATTCAATTTTGTTTTTAAAAAGTAGCTAGTTTTTTACCATCAACCTTAACAAAGCGTTTTTGGGGTAAATTTGGTATGACACAGATAAGTGGCGATTTATTGCCACGTGACTAGCTTTGTTATAGTCGCGGACTGCTTTAATCGTGAAGATCTGTGTGAAGACCGGAACAGATAACTCAATAAGCAGTGTATTGTGGTCACTTAAACCAGCAACACAGGTAACAGTTTATATGGCTTCTGGATAGCTAGTGAGGACAATATCAAAAATATTATCACCACGAATGGGCCGATCAACAACTTGAATGAGGTTGAAATTCAACCAATTATCGAGAAACTCTTTAGCGTCATTTGTCCCACTTGTGATATAATTAACCTGTCCCTGCTCGGAAAATTAAAATCACCAAAGATTAGAAAATGCGCTTTCGGAAAAATTTCCTAGATTTGAAGCAAAACAGAGTACAGATTACCACAATAATACGAATCCCAATTTGGCGCCTGATAAAATTCACCGATTATCAATTGCCTAACTGCCGACGTAACGAAAACGTGCACAGACTCTAGATCAGTCTGTCTATGCTGGAAAAAGCGATGAAGAAACTTCATCGTGACGTCGCCGGTGGGAGGAGCCCCAACTTCATCGCCGGCAAACTCCACTGGGGAGCCAACTTTACCGTGACGTCGGTCAAGAGGAACGATTAAGTTGAAACTTCATCGGGAATTTTCCCCAAAACTGTCCCTACAGGGAATTGTGAAACACCGAGTGAAGGGAATTGTAAAAATATTACTTTTAGGTTTGAAAAAACGTAGAACCTGCTTCAATTAAAATAGAATAACATAAACTGAATTCTATTCGCACCAATTGTGCATTTTACTTGAGTGACAATAATATTTATTCGCACGAACTGCAGCCGGTCGTTAATTGTGGTCTTGGCAACGTTGGAAAATCCGGATTCGGGAGTTGAGTTTGTTGTTGCCGTTGTTCTTGCTTTGGTTGTTGCCCTGAGACGACCTCGTGGTTTTTTTTTTGTTTGACGTTAGACTAGACTTTGACCAACGCTTCTGCTTCGACTCGGCAAAGGATGGCCAGCGCCGACAACGCCGCCAAGAGGAGGAGGCTCGGGGCCCGTGTGTCCCCGGGGCAGTTCGCTCTACTCCTAGACTATCTGTTGGCGAACCCTGTCCTTGTTAGGGCCGCCACAGATAGTCCGCTATCCAAGGAAGAGCGAACTGCCCTGTGGGACATCATTGTCCGAGAACTCAATTTCGAGGGCCCGTCGGTCAAAAGCCGGGCCGAGTGGAAGGCATTTTGGAATGCCCGTGTGTGCGCGGCGCGCCGAAGGGACTTGAACCTGTCCGGTGCCACCCAGCGGACCGGTGGGGGTGTCAACCCCGTCCCTCCGCTGAGCGCCGAGGAAGAGAGAATATTATCCCTCGTGGGGACTGATTCGTCCCGAGGCTGCGGGGGAAGGCGCCTGGCACCAGTGGCACCTCGCACAACGCCACAGCCTGACCCATCGCCACAGGCTGATCCAACTGCTGCAGCCACGGTAAGTACATGGAATCGCAGGTGCAGCTAAGGTATCCCAGTATCTGACCTCGTGATGTGGTAATTGTGAACGGGAAACGCAGTATGTGTTGTTAGGACTGTCAGAAATGCCACAGTCCATCGTGACAACTGTACCTTCATAGGTACAGTTATGACTGGATATACTGCACAGTACATCGACTCATAACTGTGGAAGAACACCCCAGTTGATGTACCGTTTTTCTAACTCGAGAAACCTTGATAATCTGGTCAATTAATAGTTCAGTCTTAAAACAAAAATAGTGCAAAGACAGAGGCTAAAGCAAAGAGAATTGACAACATGATAACTCCAGTTTCACCCAACATACAGGATTCCCCAGCAGAAGACAGCGAGGCGGAGGACACGCCTGAAGCGGCATTGCCTGAAGAGGTGGCAGCTGCGCCGCCACAAAATGGTATGAGGAAACACAAAATTACATATCTTGAATCATATAAAAATGTGCTTCGTGTTGGCAGTGCACCAGCCACCATGTGCCCTGCCGCCTCGTTCTCTACGAGCGCGGCCTGGGCAAGCGTGTTCGGCCAGGGACCTGCTAGCCGCACAGCAGCAGCAGCTGGCTGCCCAGCTTCAGCTCCTGGCTGCGCAGCAGGGCATCCGTGCTGCCCTAGAGGAGATTTTGCGGCTGCAAAGGGGTGCGACCGATGCACTCGGTCGCCTTACAAGTGTAAGTATTTTTTTTCAGTTTGGAGAGCTAGAAAAATTTAATTTAGGCCAAGCTCTCATTTTCTGACATGTTTGCAGACAACAGACATCTAATCTAAGGTTTGTGATAGTATTGTTTTTGTCGCCACTACGACTAGAACCTTTCCGTCCCAGTTCATATTGCCGCCACCTGCACATGTACTTACAACTATACAACACAGTACCTACAAGGTCTGTTCAAAACGTATCCGACCTGAATTTGTTACACAGAAACAAATGAAGCGCTAACAGCGTCCTCTGGAGGGAAGTTGAAGGGAACATTAATGCACATGCGTGAATTTTACCTGGCCCCCCGAAAATGCGAGTCGCAGGCAGTCAGCTCGAGTGAGGTGTAGTCAGTTCTCGTCAGTTTTTCACGTAACTCAAATCGGGTTCCTTTTAGCGGCATTTTAATCTTCGGAAACAGCCGGGCATCACAAGGAGCCATGTCGGAAGAGTAGGGAACCCGATTCTGGCCGAGGAGCCCTGAATCAATTTCAAAGGAAAGGCCCACGCACTATACAGGTCTTTCAAACTTAAGCTCTCGCTGAACGAGAGGCCTTAAAGGGCTTATTCAAACATGCTGCTACTGCTGCAGGCTAGATATGATGAAAGGTAAAGGCAGTGACATGCCAAACACTACTGCGGGTTCATAACACCACTAACCCATTCTTACATTTAGCTAGCATGCTGTTCAAAGAGTATTCTTCTTTTCACTGTTTTCAGGCTGTGGAGGGACTAGCAGCTGCTGCTGCCCAGCAGTCTGCATCCCTCACAACTCTGGTGCTCCATCTGATGGGCGTCCGTAACCTGAACCCCCGTTCGGAATAAAAGCTGTCTGCAGAGGCCATTTTGTTTGTCATTTCTTTAATTGCACACAAAAAAACATGTTGCAGATGTTATGCAAATCTTATATCTATTCTTTTATCTATCAGAGTCTTTAAAAATGAAAGTTGTATCATTGTACAAAGTCTCAATAGTTGAATTTGTTACAAGCATAAATATGTAAGTGCAAGCCGAATTTCGCAAATAGAAATGGCTGATGTCCTCCATTGTGTGACTTTGCAAAACGCGTAAAATCAATATTGCAGGCGTTGAAATACAATGCTATGGGTGTTCAACAGCAGTGAAGAAAACACGAAGAGAAATAGTCAAAAACCTCTTTGCATGATGTGATGTATGAGCTTTCCATGTTTCCAGCCAAAAATGCCGTTTATTTGTAAACGTGATTTGAGCACTTTTAAAATTGGGTTACTGGTGCCGTGGAGGATAAATCTAAATTTTGTGCGGAAGGTGTTCCTAAAGTCGGTGATGACCAAATTAAATAGTTTTCTTGAACTAACAATTTTTCCGGACAACCACTTTAAAGGGATGCTAACCCGAAATCTGGATTCCACAAAACACGCGGCAAAAGGGTGCAGCGGGATGCTACGAACACCAAAACATCACTCGTACAGCGATATCTCGAATGGATGACCGTATTTTTCAAAAAAAGGATGCGCATTTGACAGAAATGTTTACGTCTTGTTTTTCTGAAGAGAGGGAACGGCCTTGCGTCTTCTACGCCTCGCTGCCTTGCGGGAGCGAAGTGAGGAGAGGAGGAAACAAGATATCTTCACGTCATGCGCCTCGTTAGCCTCGTTTAATCTCAACCTCTTTTTCCACATATACGGCTGTCCATTCGAGATATCGCCTTACGAGCAGTGTTGTAGAGATTGTAGCATCCCGCCTACATCTCCTGCATTGTTCTTTTGAAATCCAAGTTTCGATTTGCCATCCCTTTAAACTATAGTCAACCAAAAGGAGAAACATTTTTTCGCTTGTGATAATTTGCTCTTAGTATGATGATTGTACAGTGACCAACGTGGATGGAAAGGGACTGAGAAGTTAAGAACAACATAGATGAAGGAAAGGTACAAACAACATTAATTGGCACTAACTAACTTTTCTATGGCACAGTCTGGAACATGCCCACCTATCGTGCTGCTGCCCAAGACTGGAGGGTGACCTCATTAGGTTTCTTCTGCGACTGGTATGGGGGGCAGAATAGGTAGGCACATGCATTTAGCTTCATGGCTGTGCAGGGCGAGACCGATGAGTGGGACGTGCTTGGGCTATGGGTCGTGCTCGGCGTGCGGGACGTGCTCGGGGTGCGGGCCGTGCTCGGGGTGCGGGCCGTGCTCGGGGTGCGGGCCGTGCTCGGGGTGCGGGCCGTGCTCGGGGTGCGGGCCGTGCTCGACGAGTGTTGACAGCCACCTCTCTCACTTTTCGCTGCCGCATTGCCAGCCCCCTGTCTCTCAGGCTCCTGGTGTTGGTGTCGCTGTCGCTGCTGTCTGACTCCGAGTCTTCTGAGTCGGACTCCTCGGACACGAGGGGCTCGGGGGAAGGCTCTGAAATTGTGCTATACAAGCACACATTGTGCAGGATGGCACATGCCGTGGCGATATTGCACGCCCTGTCCGGATCGTAATGCAGTGCGCGGTACCTCTGCAGACACCTGAATCTGTTCTTCAACATGCCTATGCAGCGCTCCACAATAGAGCGTGTGGAACGATGCCTCTTGTTGAATTCAGCTTCAGGTGTCTGCTCAGCAGGGCGGCCAGGGATCGGAGTAAGAAGCCACGGTTCCAGGGGATAACCACTGTCACCTGTGCACAAAAATGTGACGGAGTTTGACATGAATGTTTGGGCATAACTCTGAAATTACACTTCTGTTAGAGGCTTTTAACGCTGATGCAGGCTCTATTTGTAGGGTGTCATAACATTTCCCAAGAACCTGCAGTGCAAAACTGAATCTAGAAGAAAATAAATATTCAATGTTACTTGCCCTGCCAAAAACATGTCTGATCATTGTGATAAACAATGAGAGTACAATGTGCTGGTGTGCATATTATGTCTCATAACAGAAGAATGTATAAATAATGCATACACAACATATTCTGCGCTCTCTAGGTTTGTCGGAATGATTAAGGCAAGTCTTAAATTTTCACGGCCATGATTTGTCTTAATAGATGTACTACAAAATTGAACCTGACGATTCGAGGTACACAAGACCGAGTCGTCGTGCACTGAAAGAATCTGTCGAAGTAATGTGGTCATGGCCCACACTGTATCGGCATATGGGTCTAGCAACCTCATCATCTTTCTGGTCTGGGGATGCTGCCTTTTGAGGTGAAGCCTTTTTGTCAGTCAGTTTTCCCTGTGAAGTTGGTTTCTGCCCTTTTGGTGATTTATTAAAAGCCATAAAGATAGAGAGAGGGGGATGTATCAGCAATAGGCCTAGCAACATTGTCTGCAGGTGCGCATTCACCACGCAGCACGTGACCAATAAATGGAACATTGGCCGACAGCCAGCCCGAGCCTTGTCCGAGCCTTTCCTTGGTGCTGAGCACCAACCGATACACAAACCATGCAAACCGATTTTCTGTGTCTTCTCATGCAAACCAGTGTATAAACACATTCTGTGTTAAGAAGAGACAATGTCTTGCAAGGCTCAGAAATCACTGAGATTCTGTAGCTAAAGTTAGTAAAAATTGTAGTGTACCTATGCTTTTACTCACGGAAGTAGACATGGGCTATTTGCAACTTCACCATTACCTAGCAAAAGACAAGGGCTGCATTTCCTATGAGCCAATCAGAGCTGCATACCTCCTCCCCACTGGACAAGGGCACTCTGATAGTATGCGGTCACATGCCACACTCAGACACTGAATGGCTCACTTGAACCGTAGTATTTGCCGTTTACCAAGTTATGGTGGAACAAAGTATATCAACTATTGCCAGCTTTTCCTTCCTCTTGTCGACCAGTGCCGGTTATCTGGTAGCTTGTAGCTAAAGATATTTAGATGGCCAAACCACAGTGCCAAAAAAACACCTGTCAAGCTATGATGACAGCTAGTAACCAAAAACAAACAGAAATTTGGGGAACTTCTATTTTCACTTAGCATTAAATATGTTTGTGGATTAGTTCTGACACCTATGAAACAGACCTTGCTAAAAAATCAAGGCATGTAAAAAGAAGCAAACTACTTACCAAGCAAGCACTCGTTTTCTTTTACCAGGTTTTCTTTTCCAAACTCTTCCTTAAGCAAAGACGCTCGCCACACAAAAGAATCGTGAACAGATCCAGGAAAGGTGGCGTCAAAATTGAGGATCTTCAGATCGGCATCGCAAACCTAGAAAAATGAATACATGGAATTTGGTATATGCAGTATTTGTCGGCTATCGAGCTACAACTATGGATCCGACATACATGGTATGATTAAATGACACCTGTCTGTGCTGCACCGTAGAGATAGGTGCATGAGAAGCCCGATCGATTATGCTGCAATTATCATGATAAGTGTAGACCAAAGCACAAGTGAACAAACTTTCATTCTTCTCACATGTCTAGTATGCATTAGACACCGACAACTTGGCTGGTGTGATTGGGAATCTGTCAAAGGCGGGTCAATGAACGGTGATCCGGTGCCTAATGGCGGAAGCGTGTCGACATTCATTGCACAGTGCAGGTGATGTATGGTGGCAAATGGGAGTCAAAGGCAACAGTGACTGATAGCATGAATGTTTTGTGAAGAATGCGAGGAAACATAAGATGTTCCGTGGCAGGGCACGCACATCTTGCTGCAACAAATGAAGCTGTCATCAAAACTGATGCAGCAATACAAAAGGTCCCTTGTCGGAGGTTATGTTCACTAGCGGAGAAATTTGTTGTCGTTTAGAGCTGTTCGTACAGTGGTTTAGAAGAAGCGCACTATCCCAAGTGCTTACTGACCACCTTAAGGAAGAACACATAGGCTTGAGTTTAAACCACTTGCTGCGGTATGAAACAGGGCGAAGCATTTCTGTTACGCACAGTGGCCAGCAACAAAACAGCCAGCATGCAAAAGAGACATCCCCCAAAACACAAACAAATGCAAGTCACAGGCTTTTGATGGTAATTGGTTGTACTCCCCATTTTTACCACAAAGAGCATTTGTTGGCGGAGTTTACAGGGGCCGACGTGAACATCGGTGTAAACTGCTACAAGGACACATTCATAAAGCTGCACAGAGCTTTTAGGAATCAGCGACTCGGAATGCTTTTATCTGGTGTGATTCTGTTGCATGACAATGCTCTTTCGCATGTTGTGACCATTGTGAGAGATGCATTAGTGAATTGAGCTTGAGTGTGCCATCTGCAACTAACATGTGAATACTCACCACCATAGCGTTTAGCGCATAATAGTGTTTTCGGCACCAGTAAGCGGCTTTCGCAAACCTCTGGTCGTTCTCGGATGGAGCCCGGATGGCAATTTGGGTTCCATCGATGCATCCTGTAACACAATATGGTTTTAGCACCTTCATAGCCAAATTACGCATCAATTTATCACAATTTCAGGTACGAGGGCTGGAATTATGCGTTACGGCAAGTGCAATTGGGAAAATGGAGGCTGTCTGCTGGAACTGGCTTTACGAGGGGTGGTCGTGAAGTCTGTGCAACTTTAGGGGACTTCGAAAAAATAGAGCTGCGATCCTTACTCTTGGGTTGTCAAAGGCATGGTAGCGCTTTTTTGGACGAGGACAAAAGAAAGAAAGACAAGACAGACACGAGCGCTCGTGTCTGTCTTGTCTTTCTTTTGTCCTCGTCCAAAAAAGCGCTACCATGCCTTTGGCAACGCAAGACCAATACCAACTAGCCCAACATACAGCTTTGATCCTTACTCATTCTCTACATATATGCACCACGGTACTCTTTTCCTACCAATAGATGAGCTGGCAGATGGTTTGGTTTGAGAAGTCCTCGTTTTGGCTCTTGGGTATGTGTTCCACCTTGCCAGTCACAATTTATTATTGTTGCGGAAACACCTGCCACTCAGTTAGCCTCCATGCAAGGTTATTAAGCACCTGCGCCACTTAGCTAGAGTGTCATACACTGGGGACTGACACCCTACACCATCAGACCAGCATGGATGTCCTTTGTATTGTTCCCCTTCAAATGCAAAAAAAATAAAAACACTAATAACTGCACAAGATATTTCTTTCTGCACGAGCTATGCCCCTTTTATTGGGTGCTCTAACAATCTACGCAGAGAAACAAGAACTAAGACTACCGAGACGTACCCTTGTTCCGCTACCTTGATTAGCTAGCAAATTTTCTCAATATTCTTCAATTTTGACAACAATTTAGGAACCTTGGGTCCGCCCCCGTATATGGCCAATTTCCATAGGTGCGAGACATTTCAATGAGGATTCGCGTGCCGTCATGTCATTTGAATGCGTCGCTTGAAATGATCGCTCTCACGCAAGCACCATGAACACAAGCTGTCGGCGCGGAGGCGCGTTACGTACGGCAGGGGCCGAAAGGAAGGGAAAGAACGGGAAACAAACCACGAAACGCACGTGGGATGTGGAATTCTTTTATCAAGGGTCCTCTATGGCTACGCAAATTTCTACTGAACGCTGTCGAGTAAGCGCATCGGAAATCGTTCTTCAATGTTGAGACATGTATACGTAAATGAGTATTTACCGATCACACCGCTGAACTTGCACCGTGCGAAGAACTTCTTCGTTTCTTCCTTTTCTGCGTCCGTCAACGGGAAGCTTACCCAGCTCGGGCCGAGGCGATCAATGATCGCATTTGTCACCTCGTGCAGAACGCGGCTTACAGTGCACTGATGCACCGCAATATTCTCGTCACTGGCCACTGTGCCCTGGAAACCGCCAGCGGCATAGAAGCGTAGAGCAAGGAGCACTTGCTGCTCTACAGTCAAAACATGAGGCCCCTCGCGACGCCGCTGGAGCTTCCCACGAAGCTCATCGCATAGCCAGCGAGCGGCGCCCTTCGTGAGGCGGTATTCCCCGACGAATCTTGCCTCGGAGACGTCGAATGCGTCGCGGTGGTCCCGGAAAACGCGCTCCGTGGGCGAACGTAACAGGAGAGCCCCGTACGTAAGCGTCGCCATTTTGACTGATGGAGAACAACTTTTGCTCCCGTCCTACTACAAAGTTAACTTCATCGGCGAACTCAATCGTGACGACATTTTGACGTCACCGTAACTTTATTATTTCACGAGCTGAGCTCAAAATTTCTAGGGACAAACTTCATTGAAACGTCACGTCACGTGACCAGAGAGACCAGCCAATCAGCGACCGATTGAGTTAACTTCATCGTTGAGTTTGCGATCTAGCATAGACAGACAGGACAGGTTCAAACACAAAATGAGGAAACCCATCTTTTATTGCAATAAGCACTCTCCCTCGTCGTTGTTCAGGCCTATCACATCGATAAATGTCAAACTGCGATTCACTTAGGAAAAGTGAAATGCAGTTTTCGGGTTTATTTCGGGTTTCAGCCAAGATTCCGTTAAAATAACAACGCTAGAGTTATCACAAATGAATGAAGTAAGTTTATCCCACTTGGGCATAACGCTGCGTATATTAGTATGTGGAACAATGTACTTGGAACATTCTCCCTGCTTCGCGTGTACAGCTGGACGAAGGGGAGTGACGTTAGGTGTGTTCCTCTATCTAGAGACTTCAATAACAAAGTCGGAAGTTGCGTCATATTTATATCACTTATTAATGGTGTTCAAGTTAGCAAAGCGGATTTTGAATGTTCCATTCTGCGATCGAGCCAACAAAAACAAGTTTATTTCGAGCGAAGCGGACAGACTCCGATAAGTCTTCCCTTACGGAATACTCAGAATCCTTAAAGTTTAAAGCCCGAAGAGAGGATGTTTTGTCTATATTTGTAGCGCAGAAACGTGGCAATGATAGGTTGATTTTTATCGGGTGAAAATTTTCCAAGCCTATGCGACGATTCGACGTCGGTCAGGTCAAACTTAATTTCCAATCGTCGTTTATATTAACTCAAAATTATCGCTTCCGATTCACTCCAAGTTTCAGTTTACACGTTAAGAATACAAAAGAACAAGAGGTTCGATTTCGATGTTCGGAGTATGTTTTCGGCGTTATCGCACCTCGCAATAACTAACGATATGTCCCATGGAACTTTGATGGAAACTTTCGGGTTGCTTGCGCTCTCTTCCGAAGGTATTCTCATAGAGTTCAGCTCTGCTTTTATTGCCGCTACCTTTTCTTTAAGGCACTTTACTGCCAATGCCTTGTTGATTGGGCGTCCTGAAGCTTCTTAATCTCGACAAGCATGTGACTTTGACCAACCTCAATTCTAGTTGCAAGGCTCAGAATGTCGGCCACTCAGGATTCCTCACTGCCTGGACCAGGGTGTGTTTCAATGTCCCCAGATATTTCCAGAGGTAGGAACGCTAAGTAAACATAACGAGCACTCTGCGCCAAGAACACAAACAGACGAAGAGGTTACTCAAGAACTTCGCAGCGGAACGACATCGCGATCAAACAGATGTCACTACTCTGGCAGCAGGGAGAATGGGGAACGTAATTAACCTGAACGACGAAGTGAAACGCTGATATAGTTGTTTCCAATGCGATGCCGTGCACCGACTGGCCCCGCTGACTGGCGAACTTCAGTAGCCATGTGTCCAGATGGTCGTTTGTTGACGTCCCCGTTTGCCGGACACCATATACCTTGTCGTCCAAGTTTTGTAGCTCGGTCGTTGGTACCGCCGGGAAAGTAGTCCAGTCAGTTGGTGCGACGATGCAAAGGCCGTCGCAATCCAGATGATTTCCACGAGGTCGACATTGAGGTGAATGCCGCTGCCAGCATCGCTTGAACGACAAAGAGAAGGGCTGACATCGTTGTATTCATTACGATACCGTTGCCCCTTTGAAAGTGCTCGTCTAAACATGAAACAGCGTACACTGCGGAAAGGTTGCTATTTGTTATGCCTTTGGTGAAAAACAAGCGTTATATCCACACGTTGTTTCGCATTGCTGAGCTATTGATAGTTTTCAAATTAGACACTACATTGAAGACTGATACTCCACTGACGTCGAACTGACGATACCAACTTTTACGAGCGGCTTGATAGCTGTGTGATATAACTTACTAAATAGCTAACGTACATATCAGAAACTACAAAAAACAAGGCTTTTGCAGGAAGGTCAACAAATCTTCTAGTGTTTCCTGTCGTCTTTAAAGCGTTCATTCGCTATTTTGATAGTTGTATCACTCGACTATCAAGCCGCTCCTGAAAGTTTGTATTGTCGGCTCGACGCCAATGGACTAAACGTCGAATTGTAGATCTTTGCGTATTCTATAGGGTGTTTCAACTATGTGGGCTCAATGTGTAATAGGCCGTAAAACTTGACGCCTGCATGTAGAAATCTAAAGTTTTCGTCAAAGGTGTATTTCACACGTAGGTTTTATCTTGTGAAATCACAAAGCGTAGCTTCTTTTCTGTAAAAAGATAGGGCCAAAAAGCTTTTTAGGGTCTACGACGGACGTCGACGCAGACGACCAAGTCGAGTGGTGGGGCGTGTTTGGCGAACGTTTTGATAGGTGGCGCTAACTTCTTATCGAGACTGATCGCAACGACCGTGGTCTATTAAAATTGACACAAACTTTGTGTAATGTATTTGGCTTAAAAATAAACGCGTACAAGTACAGCAAAACTAGAAGTTACAAAAATAAAAGAAAACGCGGTTGCATAACGACGGCGCCAAAGGCTCTCTTACTGTCGACGGATTTGCTCTGTGTGCCTTTTGCTTCTGTTCGGTGGTCGGCAACACTTTCCGAGGCTGCTCCCGACGCCACTCGACTTGGTTGTCTGCGTCCATACGTCCGCCAAACGCGCCCCGCCAATCGACTCGGTTGTCTGCGCCACCATCCGCAGTTGACACTGGCAAGTTCTTTGGCCATATTTATGACAGAAAGGAAGCTACGCTTTGTAAGTTTGCTTGATAAAACGACCTGGGAAACACATTTCTGACTAAAAGTTTAGATTGCTACGTAGACGCGCTGACTTTCACGGCCCATTTTAGCTCGAGCCTGCGTATTTCAGGCACCTTATATATAGGACAAGGAGTGTAAGTACTACACCTCTTCTTTTGAGCGCGCATCGCCTTCCAGAGAGGTAATGAAACAACCTCGGGTTAAGAATCTGAAACTGCTGCAATGACGCGGAAGCTGATGCGTCAAACTTAAATTGAATGAAAGAAATGTGAAAACTTTTCGGCCTTGGTGTAATCATTTTATGCTTCTAAACCTAAATAGCCTGCAAGTGCTTTACGTGCTTCCACTAGATAATTAAGAAAGAAAATTGTTATTGGTTCTTTGTTTGTACTAATCCTTTACAAGTAAATCCGGACCACTAAACAGCTTTTGAAAAAAAAGAAACAAAAAAAACTCGACCTTAAAAGGGTTAAGAGGACTTCAGATTCTCTGAGAAATATTTTTGCTGAGCTCTTATGTCTTAAAAAAAATACCCCCATTGCACTATAAGAAAAATCACGACTTTCACAGCTATTAAAATTGTTAACGTATTCTTTGTTTTCGCACGGCTTTACTTTTTCCCGGATTAAATTATAGGTCAGCAAATTCTATAAGCAGATGACCTAATCAAACAGCGCCGAAAGTGTAACGCCAAGATGCTCGTTGTCATTCTTGTGTGTGTCATTGCTGGCCAGTTTAATCTTGCGTAATGAGCGTGCCGAGACTTTGTCAGAAGTATTTGTATACTGGAGTTTCAAGGCACGTTTGCTTAAGGTAAAACGAATCATTGCATAGATGTTTTTCTAGGAAACTTACAATATAGCCTTGATATTAAAGTAAATTAAGCCCTCATGCAAAGCAAAGTAAGTTAAGCAATCATGTAACTTATAGTAAATTCATTCCACTCCTAAAGTAAGTTCAACCTTCTCGAAGAAAATATTATATTACCCGTCAGCTCTTGCCTGATATCAATCCTACTTGCTAATTTAAGTAACCATGGTTCTGCTCTCTGATGCCTTCGCTGCCAGTCAACGAATGTAATTTCATGTCCGCGACGTCCGGCATCACGATACAGAAGACAACGTTGCCGAGAATGACAGATATGGCGCAGCTAGCAATGACGTTAAAACGCATGACGCTGACCAACCACACGGGAAAGAAATGATGGTGATATTGATGCTACTGCAAGCAATGACCATTAAAGGGATTATCATGCAGTATACGGCGTCAAAGACAACGGAATGGTGGACTAGGCTGACAGAGGCGGTGCTTTCAACAGGTGGCGCTGCCAGAAATGAACGCGACATATACTACGCTATCCGAAGGGACCCTGCCACAGCTTGAGTTGTGCGTTATAATTCTCAATCTGTGTACTAAGTGCATGCGTTACCAGAAAACGCTCTGTTCGGTCATAGACCTTTCAATGAATTTCTTGTCAGCCAATAGGAACAAGGTAATAGGTAGTAATTAGTCACACAAAATATGTCGGTCTGTTTTTAATATACATATATTTGTTTTTAGGCCTCATCATTATACTATACCTCATAGTTTCGCAAAACAAAACAAACAAAAAAAAATAGTTTCCAGCGCGTCATAAATGAAAGCAAGGGTCTGGTAACGCCATTTTTGTTACTCTAAATAGGATAATTACTAGTGTATTAACAAATATATTAGTAACAGGGACGCCTCTGTATTGCGCTGTATGTAAGGCATATGTCCTTTCGCTGCAGTTGGTACTGGTACCGGCTGTGTTTGACTTGTAGTATGCCGTTACTTATCACATAATAAACGGTGAAGTGGTATTATCAGTACTCGCCTGTTTTTGTACAATATTAAGCTGACCGCGTTATGAAATTAATGGAACAAATGCTGTATTTGACGATTGAACGTTTAAATGTGTAAAAACATATTGAGGAGTCATTTTAGGCAGTCAAGAACTGGCTAAAACTGCTCTTTCATCGCGTGAAAACTTTCCCGCCCATATCAGCGTGTACAGAGGAGGGTCAAGTAATGAAAGGGAGGCGACTGACTGCTGTGGCTAGCGCATACCTCCCAGTGCACTGTCGGCTTAGTAGTGATTGAACTATAGTAAGAGACGTACTGCGTGTACCTTAGAAGGCGAAGAGCGTCCGGCGGCCATTCCGAGAGATGCTGGGCTCGAATCTTTGTCGGGGATGAACTTTCATGATCGGGAGGAAAACTGCTGAGTTTAGCTTCACTGTAGCTTTTTGAAAATAGCTGGAGGGGAGGTCTTTTCGTAAGGCGCCAATTGCGATGTTTGAGTGATTCACGAGTACTTCAAATGCTGGCGAAGCGGACAAAACACTTTGTTTTCTGAGAAAAGATGATGACCGCTGCTCAACGACGTCAAGGTGTTTGGGTAGCCTTCTGTGCAGTAGTAGGGTCAGGGCAACTACTGTGGGAGTGCACAGTGTGTACCGGTAAAGATTGACGAATTAGATTACTACCTGCCGAAGGGGTTGACGCTTCAGCGGCGCTAGCCGTACAAAGATCTGAAAAACGCAATTGAATACTCGAAAAGCCCATTCGTCTGCGCGTATTAGCCCGGAAAATACAAGACGTGAATGACCAGGCCCTCATGCTCTGGATAAATAGACCTTATTAAAAATTATGTGCCATCTTATGGTTCAGAAATCAGTTTCCCTTTCACAAACTAATGGCGGTAATGAGACAGTATTGCACTGAGCACCGTCAATTTCCCACGTCAATGGCAGATGCAAATTGGTTCTTTGCCCTTTTCAAAATTCTTTCTTGATATCTTTCAAGTTTGATGGTGTGAAAGTTGGATGGTGTGAAACTGACTAGTGAAATGCAGAGAACCATAAGCTCTTTGATTAAATATTCGTCATCAAAAGTCGTTAGAACCAAACTTGTGCCTATAGATGGATTGGACCATACTCCGAAATAAACGCTTACGCGGATGTTGTATATAATTCGTGCGTCGTGTTGTACTGACCCCTCGAACGTACAGGAGTCGTGTATCCTTAGATTTGCAGTATTTTCAACGTCTTCCTTCATTAACCTCAAGAAAGCTGCGTTTTGCACAAAACTCCGGGAGGGCGGTTGTACTGCACATAATAAATTTCTCACCTACAGCTGAGACTGTAGGCGCTCATTGAGGCTGACTAACTTCCGACTGTCTAAAAGTACACGCAACGCACTTTTTATTATACGCTGAGATAATGATAGTGATCCAAGTTGCCAGAATAAATTTCAAAAACAGTCACCTAAAAAAAGAAAAAAAAACTGAGGCTCTTTGTGTAAGACGATCCCGTCAGGGTACTTATTCCAAGAAAAGACAGAGTGCAACAAGCTGGTGTCCACGTGTCTGCTTCCGATCGCTAAGATAATGAGTCGACGAGCGAGATGGCGAACTTCCAGTACTGCGGTTTTATTTTCATGGGGCATCAATGTCGATGACGAGCTTCTCCCATGGACGCCTGGCAGAGGAACAGGTTGTCCTGCAGCCCCTGGCATATGCTGCAGTTGTGAATGGCAAGCTCCACTCATTTTCTATATCTGTTAATCGAAGGCGTTCCCGTAGCCGCGCAGCTTCAAGAGCTTTGGTGATAGACTGGAACCTAAAGGACGGAAGAACCACGGAGTCCTTCTTCACACAAAAGCAAGTTGTCTACTACAAACGGAAAGAGTCAAGTTAATACTGATCCGCGATGCTGGAATCTGCGATTTTCGTTCGCCTCGCAACATTCGGGACTTATCGTAAATTGTAGGTAGGAGCCATTAATATGCGGGAGCTCGTGCGGCCAAATTAGAAGCTCTTCGTAGTTCGTACGCAAGAGAGTTGTATTGCTAGCTGGAGTTCGTGCCACGTTGAGCTCGGATTGAATACGCTCTCGCTGGCCCCGAAATCCGCAGTTTAAAATAAACGAGGATTCCCTATTGAGCGCAGACTGAGCACGCGCCTGCAGTGCCCGCAATCTGCAGTGAACGATCTACGCAAAAGTTCCTAATATTTGGCTAATTTTGTGGCACCAAGCTTCAGATGGTATTAGAGCGTAACCTCGCTTCGCAGATGTCAGAAAAATCGCTTTCCCGCTAAGTAATTTAGCTAACACTTTTTCGTTGCTCGCGCCTCGCACCACTCCTAATCGTTCGCCGCCAACTCCCATCGTAGGGGCTTTCGCCGGCACCGCTGGTGAGTGCCACCAGGCTCAGCACGTGTCTCTGCGGTTGCTTTGAGAACTTAATTCCTGCTCGCAAAAAAAAGCCACTTGGCAGGCCGTCCCAAGTGGAGCGCGAACCAGAATTGGACGACTGTGTTTAAACGTTGTTTGTATATTTACTTATTTTTCCGTTTCAGACTTTTTGGTTGCGTCGCAACCCAAGCACGAGCCGTGATATAAAAATGAAGTGATGCTGGATACGTTCTTTAGAAAAGTGTCCTAATTTGTTATTGTGGACCTGGTTAAAAGCGAAAAAGTTATCACTCTTGTTTGACGAAAGAAACGAAAGAAACTTACAGAAAAGTAATTGGTATTAAAAACATGTTGCTTATAAAGTGCGCATTATCGAAAAGTGCTTAGAATTGAATAGCACTGCGTCATTCGCAGCCTTCACAATGCCAAGGCTATTTTCTTGACGGCGTCGAAGCTAGGGACGGAACTGCGTTGTCCAAATTTGCTCACTATTCGCACAGCCTTATTATCAAGCGCTACGCACAATCCGATTATAGGTCACTAACCTGGCATTCCAAATTCGCTTGTGTCTTGGAGCGCCAACGGACGCTTCCATATAATACTAATAATGAGCTTACTGTAGAAGCATTTCCCACACCTTCACATCAAATGTCTTTATAGATTTGGAAAATCAGTGCATGAAGAGTGGCGCCCTCAGAGTGGGAATTGCGGGTTGATTCGCCTATCTTATATATATACAGGGTGTTTTTTTAATTCTTACACATTTGTTTAAAAAAAAATCGTGAAAGCTACACTCATGCGGTTTGTGCCGGTGGGTTTTACGGCCAGGCGGACATTATGTGGGTAGCTAATCGTTACGATAAGTCGGCTAATTAATTAAAATGGGTTAATCAACTTTTTAAGTACTGAAAATAAACATCCGGTTTCAATTAGAAACTTGCTGACCATCATCGAAAACCCCTAAATCAACTATTTTTAGCAGGATATAACGCCGGGGCAGCATTTTACGCCGTTCTGTAAAAACGCTCCATTTGGACGCGTTTCTAGATTTCGGTTTCTTATCGGAGCGCATCTACGCGCCCGCGATCCTGCTCCCCGGTAATCGCGGTGTGAAGCCACCTCCTCGCCTCCTTCGTAGAATGGAGGGAAGTAGGGCGCACGTGTGTTGCGCGTCTCAGTCACTGGAGAGCAGGACGCGGGCGCGGTGATGCGCTCCGTTAAAAAACCTAAATCTAGAAACGCGTCCAAATGAAACACTTTTACAGAACGCTGGAAAACGCTTCCCCGGCGTTATATCCTTCCAAAAATAGTTGATCTAGTGGTTTTCGATGATGCTCCACAAGTTTCTAATGGAAACGATACGTCTATTTCCACTAAATAAAAAGTTAATTAACGAATTCTAATTAATTAGCCGACTTATCGCAAAGATTAGCCACCCACATAATGCCCGCGTGGCCGTATAACCCACCTGCACAAACCGCATTAGTGTAGCTTTCATGTTCTTTTTTAAACAAATGTGTAAGAG
Organism: Ixodes scapularis; assembly: GCF_016920785.2. Taxonomy (NCBI): domain Eukaryota; kingdom Metazoa; phylum Arthropoda; class Arachnida; order Ixodida; family Ixodidae; genus Ixodes; species Ixodes scapularis. Next base: position 4,163 of record NW_024610370.1, on the reverse strand, counting down.
TAAACAAAAAAAGAAGAAAACACCCTGTCTATGTACGCATAAACGTTCAAGGCATTTGAAATGCCCGTGGAACGCGGCTTTACATCGTTTACGCTTAGGTCTTACCGCAGCCCACAGCATACGATCCTAAAATCCGATGGAGCCAATAAAGCAGTTCATAAAGTGCCTCCTCACGGCGCTCGTTTTCTTTATAGGTTCGCCATTACCAAATAGACCAATCGCACACACACGAAACATTTCGGCAGAGACACTTACGTGTTGGAACGCGAAAGGATACCTGCACGTAGCGCATTCCTACAAGCAGCACGCCGCGTCTTCGTTCGCACACGGCGCTCCAGCGGTGACATCGCGCTCCCCCACTGCGCAAGCGCGGCGAGCCCCACGGGCGACTCCGTGGCTTCCGTGATGCTGCATCCGGATTGCTGTGCTTTACGTTGCGTTTTATTTTTGCGGCGCATCCGTTCTGACCTTGAGCCCACCGCCGGCTTCCGTGTCGAAGCATCTGCGTTGCTGTGCACATGCTTCTGGCCATCGGGAATTCAGGTGCGGTTTCGCTGCTACAGACGGTTTCAGACATCGCCGGCATCGTTCCCTGGGACCCCCCCCCCCCCCCCCCCCCCGTTAATGCTTTCGCATTAAAAAACTCAGGACCGCAGCGCTTTTGTTGTGCGTGATTGGTTGAGTTGTTAATTTCAAAAACACAAAGATGACAAGCAGCTTGACAATGCAATTTTGGCGCGGCTTGATTGCTTCCATCGGATCGCATCGGCTGCGGTCAGAGTTGAAGCGACCACCGAGTACAAAATACTCCTGTCAAACGGGCCTGTCAAACTGTATCGGGTAAACTAGTTTACTCGGGGCATGAGCGAATCAACTTTCGATTTACACATCTGCCCGTTCCACTCGGCATGGCCTGATTTTTCGATTCATTCGCTCATCCCGTAGGCATTTGAAACAGCCGCGACACGTGGGTATTGACTCCTCCTTCTTAGCAAAAATGTCGGGGTCAGCCCGAAGCTCCGTAGTTAAAGTCGGTTCGGACATCCGGAAGGAGTGCGTTAGCTAGGAGTCACGAGTCTGCGACTGCGTCCGTTGTGACCATGCAGAGTGACTGGAACGGCCGCTCTGCGCCGCGCGTACACACTCTTGCAACTTGAAACCGCTGCAACAAGCACTGCAACTCTGACAAACGTGTCGGTCGTCAGCACGGCGGCCGCTTCTCTGCCGCCGTCAGCTGTTTTTAGCGGTGCCTCTAAAAACAAGGGGACGCACTGCAGTTCACTGGTCTAACAGAAAATAGACAGACACTTTTGAATAGCCTCGAGCTTTATTCTTCTTCATTTTTAGAGGGTACCACTGGCAGGGCTGAGTGGACGAAAAAAGAAAGAAAGAGAAAAAGAAAGAAACATATGCCGTACGCCGTCTTGGACGGTCGCGACTTCAACACATGCTTTCACCAAGAATACAAATCTCACCATTCGCGTTTTCTACGATTACAGAAGGCGCTGCAATATTTGCAACGATATAGCAACGTAGCTATATTACCTGACCACATAGACGTTGCGGCTGTTCTGAAATGCGACCCCTAATCACATTTATCGGATTATGAAAACATGTGACAATTCGCATCCTTAAGACACATCCTCAAAAACGGCACGCACCAGCAGTACCTTGAACTTGAGCTCACGTATAGGGTACGCAAAAAAAAAATAAAAAAAAATCCCGGCGATATTTGAGGACACAAATACCAAGAAAGAACCACAGGAGTTACTCGACGGCATGAGTGTTTCTGCTGTCTTGAGGGTATCGCCACGTTATCTCCGCAAAAAATAGATTCGATCTTCTCTTCTATAGGACGTGCTGGTTTATCATCGCGACATGCACGAGAAGAATTGACAGTCAATGATATCACTCTACGCGGAACATTGAGCCTCCACCATGACGACCCCGTTGACAATCACAGACTACGCCATGTTTTACAGCATATGGCAGAAACCCCGACCGGCATTAAACGTGCGCTGCCGAGCTCTCCTCGACCTACGATTAATCTAGCGATGTGGTCGCTCCGTTCGTTCCCAAGCGTAGGGAAAAAGTTAAGAAAAGTTCAACTCCTTGGGCGTTGCGAACGAACAGGAACAACACCACGGTTTGGAGCTTCGTTGCCACGGCATCTCATCGTTCCAACCGGTTGCTTTCGACCATAAGCGTAGCTACCGCTCAGAACGCAAGTGCGTGAACGGGCCTTTAACGTGGTTAGTGGCGGAACGTTTTCCGGAATCACGACACCGCCTCGTGTAGGGATAGGCGATATACGAACGTAAGCACGGCGACGCGTGTTTTTTGTTGCGCGTTTTAGAATTGAAATGCAGGCCTCCAAGTGGATCACTACTGCGTTATACAAAATGGCTGCAGAAACCACTACTGTTGGTTGTCTATGAATTGCGATAGCATCTGTCATGTTGACCTCCTTCTTGTGTGGCGAGGCCATGGACGACGCCGAGGACGACGTCTAGAACGACGTTGAGGACGACCTCAAGGACGACTCTCAGACGACGTCCTAGAGGACAACGTCAAAGACGACGTGTAAGACGACCTCTAGGGCAACCTTATTGTTATTACCTTATTTGACGAGATGACAACGAGGATCGATTCACATTCTGCTGATCGTACGTCATAGGGTGATCTGATATTGAAATGACGGTGCGCTGATTTAGCGTCGATACGTTGTTGATGAATAAATACTTTTATGGTCCTTATGTGTTTTCCCGCCCAAATTAGCGGGGTAACAAATTGTTACGTAGGTCACGTGACGTCAATTTTTCCGCCAAATTTAACCGGTAACCTGAATTTGTCCGTAGGTCCCGTGACATCAGGTGACGTGACGTCAATTTTCCCGCCAGATTTAGTTGGGAAACTGAACTGGTGTTGGTCACATGACATCAATATTTCCGATAAATGTTGCGGCTAACCTAAATTTTTATGTAGGTCCCGTTACGTCAGGTCACGTGACATCAATTTGCCCGTCAAATTTTAGCGGAGAAACTGAATTGGGGCACAGGTCACGTTTACCTGTGCTTCAATTCTCGACCGCAACTTTTAGGATTTTAGACCGCAACCCTTAGGCGCCCGTTTCCCGTTTTCGCGGCGTCGGCGTCGGCGTAACCGCGCTAATTTTAGCGAAAAAAATTGGCGTCACGTGACTTCAACACCAATTGAGTTTCAAGCTAAAGTTAGTGGAGAAATTCAGTTTCTCCGATAGATTAATCCGAGAAATTCAATTTTTCCGCTGGGATTAGTGGGGAAATACGTTACGTTACCTCAATACCAATTACATTTCCCGCTAAATTTAGCGGGGAATTGAATTGGTGTTGTGGCGTCAAATTTCCTGCTAAATCTAGCGGAGAAACTGAATTTACTCAGAGGTAACGTGACACTAAGTCAGGTTACGTCAGTTTCCTCGCTAAATTTAACGGGGAAACTGAATTGGAGGAGGATAAGAGAGGAGAGAACGGGGAAGGAGGGAGGAGGGGCGTACCCTCCTTTCGTACCCTCCCTGCTCCTGCATAAGAGCTGCGCTCTAGTTCCGCATGAGAGATTTGTAAACGTCTTTCATTTTAGAGCGCAGCTCTTAGGCGCCCGTTTCCGTGTTTCGCGGCGTCTGCGTCGGCGTTTTCGTAACCGCGCTAAATGTAGCAGTAGAATCGACGTCACGTGACCTCCACAGCAATATTCGATTCCCCGCAAAAATTAGCGAGGAACTGAATTTCTGTTAAGGTCCCGTGTCGTCAATTTTCCGGCTAAATTTAGCGGGGAAAATTGAATTGGGGTTTTAGGTTACGTGGCGTCAAGTTTCCAGCCAAATTTAGCTGGAGGAGGAGGAGGGGAGAGGAGGAGAAGAAGAAGAGGAGGGGAGGAAGATAAGAGAAGGGGAAGGAGGAGGACAGGGTACGCAGGAGAAGGAGGGGCATAACCTCCCCTCTTTACCTTCCCTTCCTCGGCATCAAGAGCTGCGCTCTAATTTCGCATTACAAAGATTTGTGAACGCCTTTAATTTTTTTCACTAAATTTGGTGGAAATTTGCCACAGGAGGCCAGGAAGATCCACGGAATCGAGGGGTGGGGGGAGCGGGGGGGGGGGGGGGGGGGGGGAGCGTTAGCTACTGT